>NC_056750.1:193712480-193977480 GCF_019279795.1 Protopterus annectens | reverse complement strand
TTTTTAGGTGATTACAGCCTCTCTGTCTTCTTTCATTCATTCAGTATCCTGTCTTGATTACCTTGACTTCTCTGTTTGTTCAAACTCATGATGACATGGACCAGGTCGAATCACATCAAAGGAAATAACATAGTTATAGTGCATACATCTCTGAAGTAAGCAAACCACGTTTATATAAAGGGAATGGGCACATCTCATACAGTAAAGTTATTCTGTTCTGAAGCACACAACGTCATCACTTCACCGTCTGATTCTCATTATTAGTTATTAAACGTGCAATCGGCAAGGTGTAGAAACTGTCATTATTAGTTATTAAACGTGCAATCAGCAAGGTGTAGAAACTGTCATTATTAGTTATTAAACATGCAATCGGCAAGGTGTAGAAACTGCCATTATTAGTTATTAAACGTGTAATCGGCAAGGTGTAGAAATTGTCATTATTAGTTATTAAACGTGCAATCGGCAAGCTGTAGAAACTATCATTATTAGTTATTAAACGTGCAACCGGCAAGGTGTAGAAATTGTCATTATTAGTTATTAAATGTGCAATCGGCAAGCTGTAGAAACTGTCATTATTAGTTATTAAACGTGCAATCGGCAAGGTGTAGAAATTGTCATTATTAGTTATTAAACGTGCAATCGGCAAGCTGTAGAAACTGTCATTATTAGTTATTAAACGTGCAATCGGCAAGGTGTAGAAACTGTCATTATTAGTTATTAAACGTGCAATCGGCAAGGTGTAGAAACTGTCATTATTAGTTATTAAACGTGCAATCGGCAAGCTGTAGAAACTGTCATTATTAGTTATTAAATGTGCAATCGGCAAGGTGTAGAAACTGTTCTATTACTTTGCATAAATGCAAGCATAAGCAGAATAGCTTTTTTTTCACTTGGTTGTCATAACAGTGATGTTAAGTGTATAATAACAGTGATGTTAAGTGTAGTTGTGATTAAAGCTGAACACCATTGTGGTGATATTAAGATACATACTATCTGTGGATAGAATGGGTCCTAGGTGTCTGGCTTTCAGGTTTGACATTTGTAAGTATGGTGACACACCTCTAGACCTGCCCAACATTTTTGTTGATAGATGAATTATCCATGTTTCTTCAAAGCATTTCAGGCTGCACTCAAGTTTGTGGAATAGTGTGCCCGGAACATAGTTCTATGTTAAGTTTTGCTGCTCTGTACTGTAGTTCAATTCATATATTCCATTCTGTTGTATTTGAGTGTCAGTATGGTTATTTTAATTGCTTACATATACATGAATGTCTGGCAGGAAGTTCAGTGAACTCTAGAAAAAAAATTATCTCGCAATCAAAAACTACGGTCAACTTGCACAAAAGTAATAGTTTTATTGGGGTCACTGGCTCTACCCGATGGTCACTGTTGATGTGACATCTTGACCCTTCGTACAAAGTGTGGAAAAGAAGATTGATGCCAATGACAATTTAATCAACTAGTTGTTTTTCAGAGCATCAACATTTTTCCCACATTTCCAGTTTTGGCCAGTGTGGCCCAGGGAGAACATTTCCACAATCAAAATATTTCAAAAATCAAGTACAGATATTTCCAATCAAAAAGTGTCATGTTACATTACAAAACATATAGTACAAATATTTTAAATCACAAAGTATCATGTTACACTATAAAACATGAGTGGAAACAAATTTTATTGAGAAGAATAGAACACATATGTTTAACAGAAGAGTGTAATGAAAAACACTAACATGAGTTGAAGAGAATATGTGAGGAAAAATTCAATAGTCATATTATTTGTTACATAGATTAGTATGTGTTAAATGGGACCCGAGACAATTCTAATAAGATAATTAAAGAGATATTAGAGATTACATGATTAGAGACAGTGAGGTGAAACTGAGTAATGTCTTAGTGTGACAGGTGTTTGTATTATGGTTATAGAAGGAAAAAGGAAGCAGGATGGAGAGAAGATTATAAGAGTGGAGGGTAAGATGTCTTCAGGCAGCTTAGGTGAGTAGGGATGAAAACAAAAGAGGTAGACAAAAGGTTGCAAAGATGAAGTAAATAAGGTAAGCTAGTGGTGAAAACAAAAAGGAGTGGTGAAGGAGGCTGGAGAGGATAGTGAAGTGTGATCAACATTGAAGAATAGTGAGGAAGTACAGCCAGGATTGGCACAGGAGCAGGTCCAAGGTTTTGTAAGGTATTAATTTATGTAGCATTTAAAGGTGGATAGGTTAGAAATAGTTCTTGTGGTTAGAGGTAGGGAGCTCCATTTGTTTGCTACTGATTACAATTATAGGCTTTGTCCAGGGGATTTGTTCAGTTTATTTATGGCGAAAAGTTGCTTGTCTTCTGATCTAAGAGTTTTTTTTTTTATTAAAGGGGTAAAAGCTGGGCAGGCTAACGGTCTGTGTATGAGTTTATGTTTTGTTACAAGTTGAATCTAGGAGAGGTGGAGGGGGAGTTCCAGACAGATAAGGGTATGGGGAGCTTTACAGTGATGAATAAAGGAGGATGAATTAGTAGCAAATGTGGTAACTTTGTAGTAGCAGCTTTCAAGTTTTTTGTTTTTTTTTATGGAGGATTGTATAGTGGTTAGAATTGGTGCTCCATAGAGTAGGGAGGGCAGAAAGTAGGTTTTGGCTAGAGTAATTTTTGTGGCTTTACTCAAAAATGTTTGTTTCTGTATATTTAGGTTTTCTTGATAATGCTTTGGATGTGGAGATCAAATTGAAGATTATCATTTCTTATGAGTCCTAATAGTTTGGTAAGGTAGACTAACTCGATTTCAGTGTCATTTGCCAAAAAGATTTTGAAAGATGCTTTGTTAGGGATGTGAGTTTTTGGAGTAAAGAGGAGGATTCTGTTTTCTGGGGGGTTGAATAGGAGTTGTGTCATTGTAAGTCAGTTTTCAATGGAGATGACAGCTTGCTGAATGATTTCTTGGAGGTGAGTTAAGGCGTTTGAAGAGCAGATGATGGTAGAGTCATCTGCATTTTCAATCAAGCTGTCTTCACAAGAAGATGAATGTAGCTTATTGATAAAAACATTGAGTAGTAGAGGGCCAAGCATGGATCCTGGTGGGACTCTTGTGGAAGCGGTAAGGTATGCTGAGATAGAGCCTTCTCACTTTACAGCTTGTTGCCTGTTGGCAAGCTATCTAGAGAAGCATTGAACAGATGGAGATGATAGACCCAGCTTCAGGGTTTTACTGTGAGAGACCATGTCAAAGGCTTTTGATAGATCTAGAAATACTGCAGATACAAGTTTATTAGAGTTGTGGACTTTATTGACAGTGTTCATAAATGGCAGTAATGCAGTAGAGGTTCTGTGGTTTGGCTGAAATCCATGTTGTGTATTGGTGATTAGCTTATTTTGTAAGAGATAGATAAGAAATTGTTGATTAATACATTTTTTGAGGATTTTAGAGACAGGATGGATATCAGATGGAAATTTATAATGTCAGTGGAATTACCTCCTTTATGTATGGGATAATCTGTGCCATTTTCCACAAATTAGGGACACATGATTTGTTATTGAATTATTAATAAGAATGCTGAATGGGTATGCTATTGCATCTGCAGCTGGATTTAGGTTTTCTAGGGGAAGGTTGTCAGCTAAGAAGGAAAAAGGTTTTAGTTTACATAAAAGTTTTTTTATGAGAGTTTTAAAAACTGGTTGATAAGTTAAGTAGGTAGATTTGTCAGCATGTGTATTGTCCAGGTTGCAGATATTTGAGTTTTGTGACAGAAATGTGCTAGAGTCTAAGGTAGGGGAATTTAGCTGTGTGGAAGGGGGTGTGTTAGGTGAGTTTGAGGTTAAGTTGGCTATGCATTCTATGACGTATGCATTGAAATAGGTAGCTGAAGAGGGGGAATGACTGTGTATGGGCTGGGACTCTTTTTTTGTACATGGACTGATGAGAGAGGATATGGAGGACTAGAACACTTTAGGGTTGCTTTTATGGCTGTCTTGTAGGGGAGTATAATAAGAATTTTTATTTCTATTAACTTGTTTCTTCACTTGGTTTCGTAGCTGTCTGAATAGTTGACAATTTTTGTCATTTTTATTCTTTTGCCAGTTAATCCATGCTTTGTCTCTGTCATTCATAAAGGGTTTGCATTGGTTGGTGAGCCATGAGGTATGGCTTTTTTTAATTCTTTTTGTACACTGCATGGTTAGGGTGTTAACAATATTTAGAAATGCTGCCTTGAAGTATTCAACTGTATCATTTATAGGGAATCTTTTTAGGATGGACCAGTTAACTGCCTTCAGATATTCAATGAAAGACCCCTTGAAGAATTTGGAGATTACAGCTAGTTTTGCACTCATGTTCCATTGTTACTAGTGTACTACTTCTGTGGGTATAAGCTGGCAGGTGGTCACTTAGTGTATTAGGGCGGGTACCCGAGGAGAAAAAATTAGATGGGTTGGTAACTAGGATCTTATCCAGGATAGATTGTTGGGAGTTATTTTTGCCATATCTTCTTGGTGTATTAATAAACTGAGTGAATCCAAACAGGTTTATGCTGTTGTTCGCTGAATTTGTGGATAAAGACTGCCAGTCAATGTTTACATCACCTAGGAGGATAATTTCATTTGTGAGTATATCTACTATCCAGGATAGCATGTTTTCAAGTATTGGAATGTTCTGCCCTGGGGGAGATATACCACAGCAATGCATATGCCCTTAGCTTTATTAACTTTTAGGAATGAGATTAGAATTTCTGCTTTTCCAAAAGTTGGGATTGTCTCTGTATAGAGAGTTGCTGTGAGCATATTTGGAAAGACTGTAGTTTTTTCACCTGTTTTTTATGTTTTCTATTGAGCCTAATACTATTATAACCAGGAGGTAATATTTGAGCATCTTTTGTTTCAGGCTTTAGCCATATCTCTGCTGTGCCTAGGATGTCTGGGGTGTGCTGGGTCATCCAGCCATGAACATCTGTGATTTTATTGCATATGTTTCTAATGTTTAGAGTGACAATTTTAAACTTTTAGGGTATATTTTATGCTTTGGGGTTTGATTGGGACCTGGGTTGGGGTGGATGTCACCATACTGATGTACGATAGAGAAAGAAGGTTTGTTTAGTATGGCATTTTTAGTGGAGATGGGTAGAATAATTGCCTTAATATTGAGACTGATAGTATTTTGGGGTTACAACAGTGGAAAGGAGTTATGGGAAATAGGTCTGAAGAGATTTTTGAAGAGCTAGTAGGAAGATGGTTTACAGGTGAGGATGAAGTAATGGTTGAGGTGTGCTTACCTATTATTAATACTGGTGGGGAGGTTAGAAATGAGAAGATTATGCTGAATAAGGTGATACAGGAGGTAGTATTCTAAAAATCTTGCAGTATGGTGAGGTGAGGTGGTGAGCACTGATAATTGTGTGGAGAATTGGTAGGTTTTTATGGGAAAGGAGCAGCGAGTTTTGAGAAGGAATTTAGAACAGAAGTGGGTGGAGATAGTATAATGGGAAACGTTTGTGACTGGTTAGAAAGTTAAGTTCAGGATAGGAGGTGGAGTAAGTGAGGTATAAGTGTAGATGCAGTAGGGGTAGGTATGAATTTGGGGTTAGGGCAGGGTGAAGTCTGACCATAGTGAGGGCTAAACAAAGCAGGCCAGCCCACAGTGGAGTAACTACCAAAAAACTATCTCTAATACTGCAACAAAATAGGAGGTCAGATAAATCCTAATAATTTTAAAGACAGTAACACAAGCTGGTAGATTGCTGTTAACATACACCTAAGTTAACTGCAACAGGCAGTATTCACAATGACTTTGGCTTGAAACAATGCTATAGTACCTGGAGAAACAACTGAGATGAGGGGAAAGCCAATCAGGTACTTCAGTGGAATACAGTTACTCCCCCAGAGATGGTTTACCACCAAAAACAATCAGTGAGGTAGAATGTTTATGGATACAGACAAGGTCTTTGAACTCTAAATACTTAATATGAGTCACAGCATTTAATTTTGCTGGTGTGGGCTTTTATTGCCATTTCCAGGGATCTTTTACACTGCTAGAATAAAATATGCTAAAGCATTAATTTAGCTTCATCTTCAGCAGTATAAGGCCTGTGGGTGTGGGTGGGGATGTGCCTCCAGCAGATTCAATACTACAGTACAGAACACACTGATGCATAAGTGGGGGAAAACAATTAAGTTTAGTTTGAGTCTTGGAAATTGCCTTACATATATTTTAACTGAATGTATTGCATCTTTTGAACATTTGCAACTGTTGGTGAAATTCAGCTGTACAGTTTCCTTTGGTAGTGTGATTATGTTAACTTTTCAGCATCAGTTATCATATATACTATGTGCTTGGTGCACTGGGAGAAAGAAAGATAGAGAGAAATTAACATAATTAGGATTGTTTGATGGTTGCATTAGGTAGATAAAGTACAATTTGTCTATACTCTGCTGATTGTCAGAGGTAAGTAGTGCACTATATTTCACAGTTGTGCATTTCTGCTTTATAGCCTTTAAACAGGAAAATTAGGGAAACTAAGAAGATACATCTAAGTATGCAAGTCTGGGATTATTAAAAAACAAACAAAAACATGTTCAGGCAGGAACCATTTCTAACTGTATGCAGAGAAGACTTATTTTGGATGGTCTCCCAGGATATGTGGAAGCAGTAGGTTGTTATTTGCTCATGGGGACAAGCATGGAAACTTGTCTCCTTTGACTGATGATGTGGTGTTGAATGGACAGTAATATGAAGAGGACATGTATTATTTCATAATTTAGTCTTGGGGCATCAGCTAACATCTGTGAATAAGCCCGCGGGTCTTTGGTGTTCTTTCGCGGTTATCAAGCCTCATTCTTGGAGGATGTGTTGCACCATTCCTCCTCTGCCAGAACTTCTTCAAACACTTCTCCCAATCCCTTCTTGGAAAATCAGTGCAAACAGAAATCAGATTACTCTGTACCAGGCTAAAAAAAAAAAAAAAATAATAATAATAATAATAATAACCTTTGATAAAAAAAAATTGTCAGCTCTACGGGTGCTGGATAAAATGGTTTTGTATCAGTACTTTGCAAGCCTGTAAGAAGGTAGACTGGCGTGCTATCAAAGTTCATCTGCCGATTTTTTTTTTCTACGAATCACATCTGGTGATTATTTTTTTTCCTCCTAAATCATGTAAAGTGACTCTTGGGGATATTGTGCTAAATGTTTCTCAGGTGGCAGCTGTCATATTCAAGTGAATTATTCCTCTCAGCATGCCTATTAAATTGGCTATTGCTGGTCTTACTTGATTCATTTCTAATCCAGTCTAAATCTGAAAGGCAAAGTGAGGAGAAGGCTCACTGCAGTAGAAACAGAAAATTAGTGTTACTGGACTATAAATAAAAAAAAAGAGTAATCAGTTCAGGAGGATCAGGCTATATAAAACTGAAAGGTCATATGTAAAACAACAGCATAAAAAGTACATGAAATTACTGTAAAGGAATAAAATATTCCTCCATTGTAAAGCTAAGATTTCCTTCAATGTTTTTCGATAATAGCATCATTGAGAGAGGATGTAGTAAAATGGTTGTCCTATTTTTGTTTTTAATTTGGAGGTCACAGTTTAAATTAAATACAGCTGAACAAATATAAGAGAGTTTGGAAGATGAATACCCACTCTTTTTAATGTTTCTAAACCACTATGATAGGGTTCTTTCTTCTTCAGAAAAAAATTTTGATCATAAGGGGACATTTTATAACCATTCATTATCTGTGTGAAAAGCCATAAACACGATCACAAAGATATTGCATTTTTCTAAGTATCCTACTGTCTTACCATAAACATTTTTGTTATATGTGTGATATGCAGTTAGTATTATTTCTTTCTGGTAAAAGCATTAGACTGATGTTTTTATCCATACATTACATATTACATGCCACCTAATTGATACTTCTGCAATCTGTATCTGTCCTTGTAATTTTACTTTCTGAGGAGCTTTTCACTGCAAGCCGTTGATTTACATACATAGGCTTTGTTAATCAGATATGCTGGCTACAAAAACTTATAAACAAATGTGGTAATCTGTAAAACATGAAACAGTATAATACTGTGTCCTAATGAATATATCTAAAAAATGTGTAACAAACTGTAACTTTTAGCTCCACCCAGAAATCTAGTGAATGATGTGAGAGGCTGCTGCATTGTATGCAGATGTCAGGTAAGTCAGATTTTGTGAAAAGTTTTAGCTGTTCTGCTATACAGAAAAAAGTTTCCCTGCAGTGAGATATCTATGCTAATGTATCTATACCTGTAGCAGCATGTCATTTTGTGAAGTGCTTTAATCATTCTGTTATTTGATTTTTGAATCTGGATTGGTGCTCTGTGCAGGTAAGGTGCTGATTTTTGGGACAACAAAAGCACAACAAGATGATCTCTGCTTGAACAAGCATGACACCTGAAGTGCATAACTGTCTCTGTACCAGGCATATTAATGGGTGCCGTGCCATTCCTGACTGGCTGCATTACAAAAAATTATAGAAGTGTTTGCCATGCAAATCTGTTCACATCACTGCTACTGAACTCCATATTCGAAATTCATTGCACTTAAGGGAAAGGGGATTTTTCTCTGGTATAATGCATTCCCAGGATCAATATCTAACAAAAAAATCACACTTAAAATGTTTACACAGCCAAGAGTAAAACATTCATTGTGTGATCTTCCCTGGTCCCCTTCTACCCCCTTGGTATGCATAAATACACTCATTGATCTTAATTAATTATAAAACATGAGAAAAATATGTTAATATGAAAAAAATATATGTTATTTATATGTGTGCAAGAAACTAAATGGTTCAGAGTTTTGAGAATCTTTATAAGGTATTAAAGACTTTTCACAAAAAACTTGCTCATGGTTTTAACTTGTAAAGAGTAAAGAACACACCGCAAGACTTTCTGTATACATAATCCTTACTGTGAAGTTTTTCTAACTTAGGCTCAACAAAGAGCTCACGGCTAGGTTAAAAGCAGCCATTTTTTTGTAGAAGACACGCTAATTAACTTATTGAAGGTCTTTAATCAAAGAGTTGTGACTTCATACTTCTAAGCTTCCTTTCCTCTGTAAATCTGATTTTTTTTTTAATTTGTTTGGGTTAGAAGACATCTCAATTGCACTCAATCTGCTGGAAAAGGTCCTGAAGAAAGCCATCAGAAGGGTGGGTGAAATGAAGGCTAAGGGTATAATTAGTGACCACATGAGCTGGGGGTTCTTCTCAGTGGAAACCAGAAAAAAAACTGGGTATGTAACTCTAATGTACACGATCATGTCAGTGAGATGTGAAGGGTTCATCTTTAATAGGAAGGGTTGAAGGGGGAAGGAAGGGGTGCAGATACTAGATTGCATGAGTCAACTATTCCTTGGATTTGAGAAAGAACTTCTTGACAAAAAAAACAGTTGTAGACCCATGGAATGAACTACAAGGATGAGTGGCAGGGAGATAGTCCATGTTTTCAAGAATGCATGGAACCTGTAGAGAAATGGTAAGGGTGGCAGATAGGGATAGAAAGGAAGTAGAATGCTAAATGTTTTGTAAGGCTGGTAAGGTGACTTTCTCATCATCATCTTCCATCAAAGAATGTAATGTCAGGTAAATACAACAACTTATTAAAGCCAACACAGTTAGCTTTGCTCGGCTTATGGTCTTTCCTAAAACAATCTGAAGTATAACATTCCAAGTTAGCATATGTTCATGTCTCCTTATGTGCTGCAGCTGCCTTGCTGTGTCAAATTGCATTTACTTACATGTTAACAAGCTGTCTTTGCTCTGAGGTCGGTGTACCTGGAGGACATGGTGCAACAGCGGTTACATCTCCTCTCAACTATTGCTCTGTCTCCAAAGAATTTGGGGTTTGTAGTGAGAATAATAAATCACAAAGGAGTGGAGAATTTTATTTGGTGCAGGAGGACTTGTCTTCTTTACAAAGGAATGTCTATTTTTTAGTTGTCACACTTGCTTGTAAACAGATCAGCTCAAATACATGCACTACAAGAATGTATATGCTCAGTTTATGATATTGTTTGACTGGAGTAGTGGAATACGAGGTTGTGTGAAACATCTCGTTATCATAATCCTTTGTGGAAACTGCCAGACAAAATCTGTAAGATGATAAAAACAGTAATGACAGCTGTAATGAAACTATTCGTAACATGCCGACTGAGGAAAGAACGGAGACAGTAGGAGCCCTAATACATCCTTAGCTCATTACAAGTTCTGCTAGCATGTATTATTCTTTTGAGAACTGCTAAGACAACAGATACTCTAAAAAAATCCAATAAGGAAAAAAATTAACTGTGTCAGAAAACATGGAAAAGTGCTTTATTAAAACCGTCTCACACACACACACACACACACACACACACACCATATTTCTTCAGATATTTCTAGTAGTTGTAGTCATTTGAATGAAGGTCCCTTGACATGTAAATTGGTTAAATGGACAAATGTCTCTGACTGTATTCTAGTGGCAGCAGGAATTATAGTATTCATAAGTATTATTTCTTGGTAAAATGGACCAATGTACACTCACTTAAGACAATGATAGTAATAACTGCAGTATGAGCTCTAATACTTGGTTATAAAATAGGCCAAAAGGTGCTAACTGTAATGATAGTGATGACTTCACTGTTTACAAAAGGATAGTATAAGGTTAAATGTAATACAAGCTAATGTTAATGAGTACTGCAGTTTTGGTAAGTACTATTACTAGGCAAAATGGACTATAAGCTAATGTTAGTGATGACTGCAGTATTTGTAAATAGCAATACTAGGTAAAATGGACTGTAAGTCAATGTTAGTGATGACTGCAGTATTTACAAGTGCTAATGTTTGTTAAATGGAGCAAAAGGCATAGAGTGTAAGCTAAGCAATGTGCCGAATGTAGTATTTTAAAGTAATAATACTATCTTAAATGGAATAAAAGGCTCTGAGTGTAAGCTAATGTTAGCAATGGATGTAGAGTTTTAAGTATTACTGCCAGGGTTTGTAGAGGCCTTGCTGCATTAGAAGAAAAGAGTGCATGGGACAAACTGTCAGATCAATCCATATGTTTAGGGTGGGGTGAATTTTGAAATTCATGGATGGCCTTACTGATGAAATTAAAAAATATATATATATATAATTGTTTTCTTCGTTCACACTGAAAAAATGCATATAATAAAATGTCATTAAATATGTGAGAAAAGTGGTTTACCTTCATGTGTGCGTTTTGCACACAGGCGAACAGCAAATGTTTGAAAGGACATTGTAAAGTTTGCAAATGTCAAACGCAAAAAGGTTCGAATTTGCAATGAGCGAATGCACAGTGACATTCCCTCATTGCAGATTCGGCATTTTGGGGCAGATTGCACTATAGTGGGGATCGGAAAATGGTCCCTTTCCCCACTGTAGTGCTATCTTGGAGTTAGAATATTAAAGTAGGGGGGTGTGGTGGTCGCAGCCCCCCACATGGGAGAGGTGCAGGGTGGCTTGCACCCCTGATTTACACTTCATTACATTTTTTTTTGACATTTATGTTCAAAAATCAACAAATTTGCATTTCGATTTGCTGATTTTCGAACATTGGAAACTGGTGCGGTTTTGTTTTTCGAAGTTACGATTCACTCATATGAGCAATCGCACGAGTGTGTTTCACCTTTGTAAAGATAAACTGAGAAAAGTAATATTCATACCCACTGAGCTTTACTTTTGTCTTCATGCCTTGATGTGCAAACTTTGAGTGCTACTTGATTTAATAGAGTTTTATGTATTTCACTTCTGTATAATTTCTTAAATTAAATTATCAGAATTACATGTCTCTTGTTCTTAGATTTTTGTAATGCAGTGTCAGGAAACAACACCAGTCTTAAGTCAAGACATACTTATTTCATTAAAACTTCTTTAACTATGCAAGCAAATAAGATAACCTAATTGGATGTATCTGTGTGAGTTTCCAATATATTCAAACAGACACAACAATCCAATAAAATGATTGTGTCAGCACACAGGTTGCAAGTCCATAAAACGTTTATTGTATAAATTCCACAAGCGCTTTCACCCTAACTCAATTGTAGGGATTTTTCAAGTGTAAAAAGACACAACAATCAACTACAGATAAAAGGTGTGAAAGTATGACAAATGACCCCAGCTAATTTGTTTGAGAAACAATCTGTGGCAGTGGTACAACCTTGGGTTTGGTTATAGTAAAATCAGTGTTGTTGGTGATGGTGCTTCCCAAATAAGACATAAGGGGGTTCTTGCTGCTCAGTTTACATGCATGGCATAAGGAGTCAGGAAACATAATTCATGGACTCTTTCTTTGACTAAACTTATTTCTGAAACATATAGTGAAACCATAAGTTACTGCTTAGCTGTCTCTTTTCTGTAGATTACAAAAACATTTTAAACATGTTTTGGGAGGACACTTATATGAACAGCATCTACTCCAGCATCCAGATATACAACAAAAGTATTTGCTGTCCCACTGCTGATCCATTTTGTATGTATGATGTTATTCTACAAAAACTTATCCAATAATACCAATACATTATATTATGGCATAATATTTGTTTATCTGGAGCTTCAGTTGACACTGTGACTGGTCTTAGCTTATTTGAATGCATGTTCTATACTTAACTGTTATCCCTATTTGGTCTAATTGATTATTTGTTAATGTCTATTAAATACTGATCAAGAAGCAAAGAGAACACATGATTTTTTAGAACAATGCTGGAATGCTGCCTCCAAATATTATTAAAGTTCCTGGTCCTCATTTTCAAGTAGTATTCAAATAATTATTTTTCCCTTTAATCAGTTATGCTGAATTGTTTCCATTAAAGGATACATTTTCAAAAATATTAAAAGAAAAAAACTTTGTTCAAAATTATTTTTTGTTCCCAAAAAGAAAGAAAAATGAACTGTTTATGGGAACTACTGATGTACAAAATTTAAGTTTCTGAAATCTGAGAGTGCATCTGAAGCAGTGAAACTGGTGTTTAAGGTTAACTATTAGAGCAAAGTACTGAAAATTAAATGACAGAATGGGGAACTTAATTAGATGCAGGTGCAGAGTACAATATCATGGCAAAATACTTGTAGTAATTTGAAAAGGAAAAATTCTCAGGACGGAGCTGTGTGTGCATTGTTTCCCTGTTCTGACCATCACAGGGCACCATTAGCTAAGAAGCTGCTATCATGTGAATAAAACAAAATAAGTTCAATCCTCTTATTTATATAGCTGAAATTAATTAATAGTTTAGGGAATGTTACTCAAGAGTACTCAGGAGCGGTCAAAACATTTTACATTACTAAAGCAAAGATCGCATGTGTAGACAATCATTTGCATAAAGAGATATTTTAGGTACTAGCTAAAATGACTGCTATCTTCTTGACTTTACTGACTTACTCGCAAGCTTAGGAAGCTTGCTGAGAGAATATGATATTAAATAAATGCTGTTGCATGCATGAGTCATACTGACAGAAAATGTACTGTAGCATTCAGAAGAAAAAAAAACAGAACAAGAACCAAAGAGAAAGGAAACCGTACATGTCATTATGAAGCAATTATGACCAACAGAATAGGTGAATAGCATGCAAAATATTTGTATTGATTCCTAAACTTGGAATACATTTATTAAAAGAGAGCAACACCCTTCGGCACCTGTTGTTCCACTTTTGTGATGCATTTCCTGAATGATCATTCAGATGTCTTCCACCCCCACCAGTAAGTCTGTTCACAGGCAATAGACCTAGAGCTCATATATTGTTCCAAGTAATTTGGTTTGAGTGGTAATATTGGTGTATCATCCTTTTCACATGCTGCTATATCCCAAGGGGTTGGTATGCAATGACAATAGGCATTTCTCCCACCTTAGTGAAAGGTGTTCTATCACTATCAGTGCCCCCTTGAAATTAAAACACCTCCAGAGATCCTCAGTCCCAGAATTCTAAATGAACTCTTAGTTATGTGCTCTTCAACCTTCTTCCAGAGAAAGGTGAGCAGGATCTACTTTATCCTTTTGCCTTCTCCCCTATCATCTCCTCCTGTTCCCAAACCTCTGACCAAACTTCTCTCTGTCTGTCTAGGCCATGGAACTGGTTAACTATTGTTTATCATTTACTAGAAATCACAAGAATGTTAGAGTTTCTTGCAAATAAAATTAGATGATCAGAGCTACTAGTTGTATACATTTAAAATGTTAGTAGAATTGTCAAGTTTCCCTAAAAGTTCAATTTAGTATTTTTTTCAGCAACAGAGGTGTTCCAAAGAGCACCTTTCTAAATAATTCAAAGTTGGAAGGTGTAGAAATATAACAGGTGAGTGTAGTGTCAGACAAAATAAGAAAATCACAAGAGATAGATATATCAGCAGAATAAATTAGGGGTACAGCATGTAAATTTAAATGGGAGTGAATGTAAAATCAGATTAATAAGTCTAAAATATTTGGGTCATAGTCAAACATTACATGTTCTGAAACCTAAGACAAAATAAATCCAAGTAGTGATGAAAATGTCAAGAAGACACTGCAGAGGTTTATATGAATAATGCAAAATCTTGTAAAAATTGTACCAAACATATCTGTGATAACTATGCTTCTAAGAATGCTGCTAAAACAAGTCTTAGCCAACATGTATAGCTATGAATAGAGAGTTCTAAAGTACTCACAAAACAGCTAGAAATGCACTATGCTAATAACTGATGTGAATAAATCAGTTGTGTTGCAAGTAGATGCCAGTCAGAATGCTACAGGAGTTGTGATCCTGCAAGAAAATATACCCATTGCCTAGTGGTTAACACCATTTTTAAATCACATCAAAATCAATCAAGCAATGTATGTACATACTTTGTGAGATAGGTTAATACAATTAAATAATGTTCTCTAATCTTATATGTTTTATATATTATCAATATGTTTTCTATCCTCAGCATACTGATTTAGGACAACTAAGTAGCACTAGCCATCCAGTATAACTTATAACCCCTTAGTTTTATGTAAATTCAAATAAAAACATTACATAGATATCCAGCATTTAGGTTTCAATTGCATAACATTCAACTTTTTTAAAATGTTCAGCCATTCTAATTAGTTTCAAATACTCAACATGCAAGCATCCCATTTTTGCAGACTGGTTTGGTTTCCATCCCCTTTCCATGACCATTTTTAAGCGCAATAGCTTATCCATTCTCCATCCTGCTACACTACTTTAGTCTCTATCCCAAGTCACTGTGCTTTACAAGTCTAAGTTAGAGTTTTGTCAAATATTTTAGCTGACCCTTTAGTTGCTTGCCTGTCTCACTTTTGTACTCTTCACCACTCCCAAAACATGTGAATCATCCTATCATTCCCAGCTCTACATCTCCAACATTTCAGGTTTGAAATTCCTCTATCCTGTGCTTCCTTACAAGGTGAAGTGTAGCACCTCATGTTGTTGGTCCCAAACATGTGGCCATATTCTAAGGTAAAACACATTCTCCAAAATACATATTTCCAGTTTGATTGGTTTCTTCATTAATAGCTTTCTTAATTGTCAAGACCTGCTCTATTTTAGTTCAGATTTTTGTTCTAATGTGTTTCTTAATATCTTTATTTATTGAAATACCTCTGCCCTTTTTATATGATTTCACTTACTCCAAGGCCCACACAGTTCTTCCCCTGTACAGTGTCAGAGCACTGAGCGTATGCCATCATCAGTGTATTAATGTTTGAGACATGATTGCCAAGCTGTAGATATCTTTGTAATTTATTATGAAGAAGAACTCTTGCCTCTTGCCTGCTATCTTGCACACCTGACTCTCTTACCTGTTGCAAACTGTATATGCCTGCTTCTCCCAAATAAGTAGTTCATGTCTAAAGATTCTGTACTTAATATTTGCCTGGATACAGATTCACTGTATGGGGGCTTTTTATGGTTTATGCCCCCCGGTTCCTAGATCTTTGTTTCCTAGCTGTTCCCAAGTATCAGACATAGGTTGTTTTTATCCAGAGTCATTAAGTAGCATTATCCATTGTGTCATATTAAATACACAAAATGTGAAGGAAGAAGTTGGATTAATCCCCCATTTCCCTTCAGATAGTAGGCTCAATAACTCTTATCTTGGAAGTCTATACTGGTGTGCCTCAGCAACATATTATTCAGGCACAACCTGAATCTTATTTGCTAAGGGATGATCAAAAAACACTGGAATGTGTCTTACAGCACATACATTTCAGGGGAATCATGATATTGATGACACATATTTTGGCAACAGTTGCATAGGTCTTACCACCTTCTTTTTGTAAACGTTTGTTAATTCATATTTAGATTTCTTATAACCATCCCTTTATAGGCATATCCCACTTCCAATAGAACATAAGTGGGAATCCCTACCATGTATGTATGTATATATATATATATATATATATATATATATATATATATATATATATATATAAAAATACACCCCCCCCTTTTTCTTCTCCCACCCTGACTAGCAAAGTTAATTTGCAAGCCTGATACCTTGCAAAATCTGTCAAATATTTTTATCACAACCGGTAGAGCTCTGTGTTTTTAATAATTAGAATGCAATCATATCACAGAACTTAAAAAAGGACATTTTAACAGTTATTTGCCTCTGCTGTAATATCTTGCATACTCATAAATCCAGCTATTCTATTATTAGAAGGGACAGTCCGGGTTACAAGGTGCACTGCTACCTTACCCTTCCAAAAGTTCTCCCTTGTGTAGATATTTTTCATCCAGAATAGGTTTGTTATATAGGATCTCAGTCCATTTAATAAATGTCTTCCCAAAGTTCCTTCGCTTCAGTACTACAAGCAATACATGAACAAATCCAGACTGAAACCAGACTGAAATAAGGCAAAAAATACGACAAAAATTGAATAAAATCTCTTTACTGGTGCTTCCCGGTACCTCGGTTCAACAGCCTTTCAAAGGAATCATTTTTACACCATGAAGTGCAACATATTTAAATACACATCAATTAGGCAGAAGTGTTAATCAGTGAATACTACTCATTAACCCTTAACCATCTTGTCCATCCAAATCTCAGTATATCAAAACCACTTGCACATATGAATGAATAACTAATGGTGCATAATAATGCACAAACATCCCACGTCATGTGACACACGAGGTTATATACATTGAATGTATTAGAACAATACATGGCCAAAAAAAGATAAAATGTCATATTCAATTATTAATGCTATGATAGCGTACTATAATAAAGAATGTTGTGACCAAGTTGTACATATCAAATCCTGTGGCAGGACATTTTCAGACGCTCGTGCTGGTCTTGATTCCAGTTTAATTTTTAGTGTTCTGGCCAAACCATTTAACAAACAGGGTGATGTTTTTTTAGTGACTTATTAAAGTTAGAGACCAAATTTATTATTAACTATGGTACATTATTTCCCAGAGGTTTAAATCAGGAACTTAACATTAACATTTGTTTGTCTTATGCTGTAAGAGTTCGAGTGTTGGTTATTTCAGTTTAACATGTAATTTTCTCTTCTTCATATGTGTTTTTTCCTCTCACAAAGGAGTTTATTTATGTGTATATATATATATATATATATATATATATATATATATATATATATATATATATGTATATATATATATATAAAACCTCATGTGTCACATTTTTGGCATATTTTACACTTTATTTCAGCCTGGTTTCAGTCTGGATTTGTTTATATGACGGTGTTCATTGTAGTGATTTTTCCTTCAAGCAATATATCCCAATTTACTTTGTCAGAAGCTTTTTAATGTCAAATAACACTACCATACATACTGATTTCCTGTTTTATGAATTTCAAGGAAAATGGTAACATTACAATAATTATTAATACTATGTTCTGCCTTAACAAAATCATTTTCTTTTGACTTCAAAATTTTAAGCAAGACCCTATCCAAACTCTTGGCTAAAATTCTGAGTAGCATATATGTGCCTATGTTCAAATGTAACACTAGTCTTTAATTAGCCAGATCTAGTCTATTCCCTTCTCATTAGGTATTAAAAATAATTCTGACATGTTTCATCCTTTCTTAGACTGACTCTGTTTTCCAGAATCACTTATAGAGTCCTGTTAAACTTAACACAGCCCCATGTTCACCTATTTATTGAATTCAAAGGCAAATCCATCTAGACCAGGTCATTTTCCTTCCATTATGTTTTGTATGGTTGTGTGAATGTCCTGCATTGTAATATGTCTGTTTAACACCAGCTGGTCTTCTTTAAGCAGTAAGTTCCTATAATTTAACTTAAAACCATCCTACTAAATGGATCCCCTCATATTTTTGCAATATTCCTACATAGTATAATTTAAATGCCTCCCTTACTTGTGTAGGCAAGTCTAATATCTGTCCATCCTTATCCATTATTTTATTCACTAACTGCTCTCTATACTTTTCTGTATATGCTCTTATAATACACCTTGTACACCTCTCTCCTTTTAGCCAATCTATGCCACTCTTGCTTATGTATTCTGTTTCTACCTGCAAAGTTATTTCCTCCAGTTCCTCCATTAAAATATACAATTCCTTGATAAGAGAGGAGACATTGTTGGTCCTCCCTGATATTAATTTATTTAACTCTTTTAACATTTTTTCTCTTTCACCATAGTAGTCTGTACTCACCTTTTCCTGTCCTCCATAACCATGAAATACACCCTCAATGCCACATTATTCCCTCTCACCACAAAACATGCAGAACATCCATCTAGAAGACATTAAGTACTACTGTACATATTTCATTACTAAGCACTTCTTCTTCTTCAGTCCTCCACATTTACCAGAACCATCTCCAAGTACATTGTCCAGCCTGCCTTTTCTTACTGGGGCATTATCTAAAATGTACCTATTTAATATTGTTATTTACATCACTCCTACCTATAAGTAAATAGTTCATTTGACTACCTTGAACATCTCCATATCTGGAAAAGGTAAAAACTATTTTCTACCTTGCTTATTCCCCATATATAAATTAGACTATGCGCTTCCATTTTTACCTTTAACTAGTCCTAGGCCCAGACAATGCATTCCCTCTTTTCATGCATTCTTTTCAATTCAGATGCAAACAAAACATTGACATCTGTATCTATTACCTGTAGGTTTCCCTCCTCCAGTGCCTCATTCCATTTTTCAAAAATATCTGTATTGGGAGCATAAATATTACCTTTCACTATTTTATTGCTTTGCACAGAGCCTTTCCATTTGCTCCACTTCAGTACTGAACCTATTCTACAAGACTCAGGTTCCACTTTCAAACTCCATTGAAATTGATTTACCACACTTCTCTTTCTCCCTCCCATGTTGTGTTCTGTTATCATACATGGACATTCTTACTGTTGCAATGTATGTGCTTCCCTAATCTTGAGTAAAGTTTCCTCCAATGGGGCCACTTGGGTGTTTGGACTTTTTAATTTCTGAAAGATCCATTTGTATTTTATGTGGAGAGAGAAATCTCCTAGATTCCAAGGCACACATTTAATATGTATAGCCTTACTGCTAACCGCTTTAAGGGGTAATCTGCATATATATTATGGGCCTCCGGCACAGAAGATTTAAGGTATTATACAATGAAGATTCTAGCTTGGCTGAGATTTTCTCACAGTTTTTACTCAACAATTTGTATGTGGAACCTTTGTAACCTTTTAATCCTTTGTTATACATGTATCTTGCAGTTTAGAAATGCAGGAATACTCCTCTGTAGGGAATCAATCTCTCACTAGCTCAGCTGAGGAGATGGGAAAAAGACTGAAAAACAACTTGCCTTCTTCTACTTCATTTTTGGTGCCTCTGAGAATTACCATAACATAACTGAAATGTTGGAAAGAAGTCAGAAGAGACAGAAATATCACATTGATAAGAACTGCTGAAGACTACTACTATACATACAGGTTGACATTAAATGAACAAAAAAAAAAAAACACCAGAAACTTTGCAGTCTGAAAGAGAAAGTGGTTTAAAACATCTTAATTAAGATAAGTTGTGGTTCATGGGGAGTATGATGGTTTACTGAAGAAATTTCAAATAATTGTACAAAACAAAAACACTAAAATTGAAGCAGCAGAAAGAAATGCAACTAGACGTTTAAAAACTAGTGTTGCTGCTGGAAAGCAGAAAGAATCCTGATGTTGTATCCCTAAATAATGCTACAGTGCAGCAAAAAGCCTAAAAAGCAAAGCCAGATATCCAGTGTAACTAATCCTGTTATTGTCTCCGGATACAAAAGATCGTTCAGATATCCAATGTAACTAATCGTGTTATTGTCTCCAGGTACAAAAGATCATTCAGATATCCAGTGTAACTAATCCTGTTATTGTCTCCGGATACAAAAGATCGTTCAGATATCCAGTGTAACTAATCCTGTTACATTATCCAGGTACAAAAGATCGTTCAGATATCCAGTGTAACTAATCCTGTTATTGTCTCCAGATACAAAAGATCGTTCAGATATCCAGTGTAACTAATCCTGTTATCGTCTCCAGATACAAAAGATCGTTCAGATATCCAGTGTAACTAATCCTGTTATATTCACCAGATATAAAAGATTACCGAAGGAACCAGGGATATATGCACTAATCCAGAGTAAAGAATTATTTGTAAACACTGAGAAGTTTTATCATTAGAAAAAGTCTTTGAATATTTTCAGAAAGACATGCTTTTGATGTAAATAACCAATTACATGCATGGTATAGTGTTAAGGTTAACTTAAAGTTATCAGTGCAATATAATAAATAATATTTCATTGGCATCAATATATTTTATAGCTTTAAAAAGTGGATGTTACATACTATGTATATGAATTTAAATGTGAATAATCTAGCCTCAGGGACTAGCATGTCATGTAGGTAGAGCACAGAAGTTTTAGAAAATTCATCTTGCAAATTAGACCCCATGGGGGTTAGAGGTCAAATACTTTCTCTGTGTGTTATTTATTAAGCCAAATGCCATGACATTACTCTTATAAATTACACATGGTTTGTTTGTTTCTTTCAGCTTTTCCTGGTTAGGGGTCGCCACAGCAGAACTCCGGTCCGCTAATGATTGGCAGTAGATTTTGACGTGCTGGCTTGCCGGGCCTAACGCACAACCTCCAACAGAGTCAAACATCTGTTTTTGATTTGCATGTGTTAAAATATATACACATGATCTTTGTTATTTGATACAAAAGTTATCTGGAGTTATAGCTGAAGAAATATTTTTGAACTTGTTAATGTGTATAATTTATATCTGTCTTACTGTAATTTTCCCTTATGTTTGCTCAGACTGCTTTTGAAGCTTGCATATTAATGCTGCATATTTGTATGCAATATATATTTGCAGTTCTAATACTAATTAATTATCTGTCCATTTCTTTAAAATAATTATTTTTCATAATCAAATATTTTTAAAGAAATAAACCACACTTAATATGATTAATTAAGGTAAATCAGTTACTAATGGAGGCCCATCAGGAGTTAAAAGAAAACAGAAGTTTCCATACTATGCCTGCACTCCTACCTGCATAATCAGAAAATCACTCATCACAGAAGTTGCCATTTGAAGAACATTGGGTACTTAAATATTGCATGCATGTTGAGCAAGCTAGAATATCCACACCACTGGATTTCATATGATTTTATTTTGTAAACTGCTTCCCAAGGCACCTGTCTTATTAACAAGTCTATAACAAATAAACAAGAACATACATAACAACAACAACCCATTGACAGAATACGATAATGTTTGTATGACACATGTTGACATGGCAACAAGAGCAGTAATGAAGAAAAATGAGCTAGTAGCATTGCAGATACTGCATTTGTAATAGTTAGAGATTACATTAGCAGATCTTACTCTGAAAGAACATATTTTTTAAAGCACAATATCAGCTAAATTATATTGAATATGACTTTACGTTTGACACCTAATTCAGTGGCAGTAGGGCCATTTTGTTTGACTTCAGCAGGTACAATGATTCATCTTTTGTTAGCATTATCATAAGTTTCTTGTGAAATTACTATAAACTTTTGTGTCAGGAACAGAGAGCTGTGAGTGAATTATTTAATACTAAAGGTATTAAAGCTAATAAGCTTTCAGATACACTGTTTCAGGACACAGTGCTGTGTGCAGATGCAGATTAACCGATATGTGCTCAGAAAAAGGAAAAAAAAATAAATTTTTGATTGGTGTCATTCTCTAATGATGAAGTTGCAGATGAAGAGAGGAGTACCCCGCCCTCAGTATTATACGAGTGCTTCCTTTTCTTGAACCTTTGGAATCCTTCTCTGGATAAGAATGAAAATGCATCTAATCCGAACAGGGTCAACAAACCAGTTCATCCAATCAGTCATCAAATAACGGTAAACACTTCTGCATACACTGCATTGTGACTGGTACAATGGAATGCAACGTACTTGTTTGAACACTGTCATACTTATTTTTATGTACAATAGTGACACTGATGTGTATAACATGACTACAAAGCCTGACAAAATGGGAGGGGGGGGCAAATTAGGGACAGATTTTAAATGATTGCTCTTATAAACTTAGAAGTTGCTAGACAAACATGGTTTGTGTTAACATGCATTTTCTGAATGATTTGAAGTATGAATCTCAAATGCCTATCATTATATAGTGGCTTCAGTCCTTAGATCATCCAAGTGATTTGCCAGA
Organism: Protopterus annectens; assembly: GCF_019279795.1. NCBI lineage: Eukaryota > Metazoa > Chordata > Ceratodontiformes > Protopteridae > Protopterus > Protopterus annectens. The sequence goes on along the minus strand of NC_056750.1, from coordinate 193,954,847 downwards.
AAATCACAAATTTTAAGAGAAACAGACCAAAAATACGAGGCAAAAATGTGTGGCTATGGAAATCTGGACACTGGAGAGGTATGATGACCCATCATTACTGTTATCCTGTTCCTTACTATTAAAATAGTGATATGGAGAACACTGGATCTTGCTAGGGTTTTAGTCAGAACATTATGTCAGTAGCATAGTTTGGCATCTGCCATTATAATGCTCTAACAGCCTTCTGAAGACTGACGGAGTTGCATGCAATCTGTTTCTGCCTGCTACCAATATCAGCTGTTTGTAAAGGGGGAATGCCATCTCCTTTAAACATCTCCCTCCCAGACAATTACCATCTTTAAAAAATAAACACATATTTGGAGGCAGGGGTTCAAGTGGTACAGCCCTGACTTAAAAGTGTACGCTGTTTCTCCTTATTTTAATTTTATCCTGGCGGTAATTACTACCGATCCGCACAAACTCAGATAGACACACCATGTGACTGCCAAGCAGTCTGGAAAAAAAGACTGAAAATAAAGTTAAGTGCTTTTTAAAGTAATCAGTCTATGCTTACTAAAAACATTACTGTATTCACATAATATCACTTGCTGTTTTGCATAAAGAGTTATGCAAGGTCTACCGTTCTCTGTAATCATTATTTAAGCTTATTAAGTTAGACTGTATTTTTCTGAGCATTGCTTTTTCTGAGCATTGCTTTACATTATTGAAATGTTGCAAATGTATTTTTGTTTTTTTTTATATTGTCACTCTGCCTGGGTTGTGAATGAAAAGGGTCACTGTATGAGTGTAGTCGCCTAGTTAATAACACAGTCAATCAAGCTATCAATCAGCTTTGGTCATTGGCTTCCCATGTGAATATTTAGTGCAAAAATTAAGTGAATTAACAAGCAAAATGGAAATAAAGTGCTACAAAATATTTGCAAAAAGAAATTTGTTGTAATAATATGTACGGTTTCTGCAGTAGCGTTGTCGCCTCACAGTAAGACGCTGTCCGGTTCGATTCTCAACTAGAGCGTCTTCCATGTGGAGACATGCGTGAATGGGCGTACCTTCATTGAAGGTTGTGCGTCAGGGCTGGTAACTCGGCATGTAAAAATCAACTACCAATCATTAGCAGACCGGAGTTCTGCTGTGGCGACCCCTAACCGGGAAAAGCCGAAAGAGACACACACAATATGTATGCTTTCACGGATCATGATTCTGAAGGTATGGCACAATCTCTGTGTCCTTGTTAAAAGTCTATATGTAGATGTGACTAAAAGGAAACTAAAGTTTAGATTTATGGCATACAGAGAGGTGGGTGGTGTTGAATGTGACTGAATGAAATGAAGTGCCCTAGCATTTTAAAACGGTAACAGGATACAGATGTGTCTGCTTATAATGTGTATATAGAGTGCAAAGATAGGGGATAAACTTTTACTGATAAGGAATTTTGAAAGTATATTTAATTTGAAATTTAATAAGTGAGTACTGGATAGGCATAGTAATTTGTTTACTTAAAGTCACTTTCACAAAAGGTCTTTTAATTACATGAAACACAGGAAGCCATCTGTCTTCCTAACAGCAAACTTGTTGAATCCCAACTAGACAAGTGTTAGCAGTCAAAACTGCCCAGATTTGACATGTTCACTGACAGTCAGTTTGTTGAGGTACAGAATGCTGACATTTTGTGAGAAAAAACACTTTTTCAGTGAAGCAAGACCCTTTCTGTCCAAGATCGCCCAATTATGAAGAAAGGGACATAGTCCCAGGTGTATATATAGCACTACTGCCATCTATCTGTGATTCTGTGGTATAACATTATGAGCTGCCATTTGGTAAATAAAACACTCAGCGAAAGGAAAGCAACTTAATATCTCTTAATGAATAGTATTAGAATTATATATAATATAATATATTATATTCCTAAAACCAGCATTTAACTGTAGAGGTAAAACAAGGCATGTCTTTTTGATAACCTAGTTCATTTTGTGCCTGATTCATATGCATTTGAGTAATATTTTCAGCTGTGGTACCAGGATATTACTGGTGCTTCAATAAAAGAAATGGACAGAGGCAAGGAAGCTTTATTACTTATTCCAAAATCAGCATACATAAGCATTACATTGAGTAAAAGCTCATAGTAACTTCTGCATTTTGCAGCCATAACAAGTTAAAGCACACCTTTACCAAGCACAATGCTTTTGTTTCATCCATTATGTCATTCGGTGGGGATTAAAATGGAAAATCCTTAAACAATAACCAATATCAGCATTTAAGAACACATAATGTTGCAAAAACTGTAGCATTATTATGGTAGGCATGGACTGGGTCCGAGGGCCCTGTACGTATTACATTTATAATGCTGCTTTCTAAAAAGACAGGAAGTGGTATGACTGCAAAAGCCCTACCAAAGGGGTATTAAAAACTGTTTTATGAATAAATTGCATTTCCCATTGTAGGTGGCATCCCAGATGAATTTTAAACATAAAGCATATGACTTATATACCATTGTGGCACACTGCAGAGTAGCCCTAGTTCTTCAGTGGAAAAATGTCACAAAGACAAATGAAATTTAATTTCCTTTCTGTTCTCCTCATTTCACTCACTTTGATGTTCTAACCTCAATAGATATGGTGACAGAAAAAGCAATCAAAATGCGCATAAAATTACTCACTGTCAGGAACTATACCAACTATCAACTTTTCTTGATAATCTATGTAAATGCTTTTCAATAATAAATATGTTCCCTGCTTCTTCCTTCCAATACTAAAGCTGATCTTAATCTCAAACAGAGGGCACGACATGTTTATTAATAGTAGTTTACTATCCTATATTTCATATACATTGGTATCACAGCAGAAATTGAAGAACTAAATATCATGTTCTTTTATGCCCTGTCTGGTGTGATCTCCACAGCGGAATAGGCCGAGGAACTGAAAAGATTACTTGCTTGCTTTAAAGTCATATATTATTTGACTGATATAAGATTTGAAGTTACTGTACATCCCTAGATGAAAACAGAGTGCCAAGATCTCATTACTTGTCATATAGCAGATACAATATGGAGATGAGAAAGATAAGACAACACAACTTAACAAAAACAGGCACAGGCCTATTCAAAGGTAATCTGAGAAGAAATGAAATGTGCGGTAGTAAACAATACTGTATACAACACTATAAAATTAAAATAAAAAATAAAATCCAGACTTAGACTATAATGCTTAAGCCATCATTCTCCTGAAATTATACGTTGAAATTATTTTTATTTATTTCACAGAATACTGTATACCAGAGAATGCATTCTTATAAATGCCAAACTTCACTTTAACATTTTGAATTTTTTTCGGAAAGTGACCTTTAAAAACAGTTAAAAGTTTCTGCAAAAAAGTCACTCCGTTGTAAAACCTGATAGTTAGAAAGAATTGATATGATTGTAATACAGCTCACTAAAAGTTAGTTTTCTTGGTCAACTTTAGAATAAATGACACAACTACAAGTCATAGAAAAAGTATTAAGGCATCTGTTTATGCACACTACATAATATGTGAGCTGTTCTATCAATAAAAATGAGGTGCGTGTCTTTTGGCCACAGTCATAAGTATCCATCTATACTTAGTATCTTGTGTATCATTGTCATCCAAGAAAGGTGAGCTACATGGGTGAGGAGGATCAGTGTTTTAAATCTGCTCTCTTCTTTCTAGGAAAGGGATAAGCAAAGTCCAGCAGGGTGATGTCTAGAAGATGCCAAGTCAGGCCCCTTTGCACATGTTTAGATATTGAATGCAGAAATGGTGCAGGCTCTGCACAGATATTTGACCTCAGTTTTCAGTACAACATATGCTTTGTTTCATTATCACTGTTTTATATGTGTGTGTGTGTGTGTGTGTGTGTGTGTGTGTGTGTGTGTGTGTGTGTGTGTGTGTGTGCGCGTGTGTGTGTATATGTGGACTGGTGCTGGACAGCAGCTGTACTAGGAGAACAGGGGCACAAGAAAACTTTAAAAATATATTAATAATGTGAAGAATTGCTGAGATGAACCTCAAGTTTTCACTGGGGCCCCCAGTCAATACACCCTGAAAGGGGAGCACAGGCACTCGGCTACTCATTACTCTTACTCTAGGTCAGCATTCAAGTAGCCGGGCCAAAGTTTGATTACAGGCCAACAGCATCACACACAGAAACTTCTTTTCTATTCCAATGTGCCAGCACATGCTATATGGATCAGACTCATATAGCAACTGTATGCTAAGGCCCTGAAAGGTAATCTTTATAAACCCAAAAGAATTCTCAGACACTGGACCTATAACAAGAATCCTCAGCTGTCCCAAAAGCACCCCGCCAAAATAACAACTACCACAACAATTACAGGCATATCTCATAGATCCTCATCTTCAAAGCCCGTAAGGCAAGCCACCACACAACCCAACATTTTAGTCATGGGAGACTCCATTGTTAGACACACAGATGTTCCACTCATCAGGGTGAGCCAGGAAAAAGTCACAACCAGTTGTCTATCAGGAGTCAAGATCTGCCAGATCACACATGCAGTCATGTCATTTGACCACAAGTACCAGTATGGTATATAGGTGTAAATGACTTGAGATATAACTCCCTGGAGTATATGAAAAGAGACATTATGGAACTCTTGCATTATTTGTCCCAGGCTGGTGTGAGCACAGCATTGAGCAGCATTCTGCCTTCACCAAGGATGATGGCATTTTATGATTAGAAGATGATCAACTTTTCTAATTGGTTTAGCTTTTGGTGTCATTCCAAGGGAGTGCAGTATTTGTCAACATGAGAGGACATGGTCAAATGACCATATTGCTTTGCCAAAGCTGGTCTACACCTCTCCCCTCTAGGCTTTCAAATGCTGGTTTAAGCATTGTCCTCCCCCATAGTGCCTTTTTAGGCAATGCCAAACTGATAAACCTTCCAACATAGCAAAACCGGTAATATAAAGGTGTAACTGCTTAATGCTCTGGTTCTAAACAAGAAACTCTACACCTTCTAAGCTCTGCTCATCCTGGGGAATGAAGATATAATTGTGGTTCAGCATGGTTACTGAACCATGATTTAAAACCACTGAGAGTACCCTGGTAGTGTACAGCTGCAATGCCTTCCACACATTTATTCCAGCTACTGCACATGCAGGGGCTATATGTAGAAGTGTCTCAATCTACATCAGTAACAAGTTCCACCTGACTGGTCAAAAAAGATGACACACTTGAGCTTCTCCATGTCCAAATCTCAGGCAAAGTCCTACACCATATCCTTGCAAGCTATATGAGCTCTATGACCCAGGAAACCCATAACTCATATTTAAATGTACTGGAGACGCTCACCATTCAACCCAATACTATACTCCTGGCAGACTTTAACTACCCTGCTACAAACTGGGAATTATACATGACCCCAAACTTTCAGGCCCAGAGATTTCTGGACCTTGCAAACACAAACACCCCAGATCAGATAGTCCACAAGCCCACTAGCAGTGCATATATATACTGCATCTGTTCCTCATAAACCCAGGAGAATGTTGCTCTCCTTCTAGTGTAACATCCTCCCTGGTACATCTGGACCATAAAGCTCATTCCTTTGAAATACAAGTAAAACCCTTGACACCAGCTAACCAATTCTGGAACTATTATAAGGCAAATTTCCTATTATTAAGTGACAACATGGCAAAAGTATAAGCCACAACCTAACTGTGAGAACACTGTTGCATATGTGGAATTTCTTACAGAATCTTTGTACATTCATGTCAATAGATCCATAGAGACAGCCGTGCGTAAAAAGAATAAGCTCAGAACAACCTCAAAAAACAAACTATTCTGATGGAAGCCTTACATCAACAGGTTGGACAACAAAAGGAAAAAAGTCATAGCAAAAGTTAGAAAATACAATGTCCAAGGGGATAAAAACTTTCTTATTAATCTGGACAAACAACTCAGGGAAAAATCAAGTCTACCCAAGCCAGTTTTCAAGTAAAAATAGCCTCCCAAGCCAAGGACAACCATAAAGCTTTCTTTAGCTATGTCCATTACCTGAAAGGGAGTTCACAAGAATGTACTGTCCTAATTGCAAATAAAGCTGCCTATGTGAAGCCAGAAGATGTGACAAATCTACTGGCTGATAAATTCATTTCTAATTTTATGCCCCTCTGCCTCTGACCACACTTCAGGAAATATTACTAAACATAACTCCCACTAACTATCCCTGGGGAGTAGGACCTAAATGCATTTTCCAAGGCCAAGAACATCACATTGATGGGCCCCAATATTATCCAGGGATACCCCTTAAAGAGCACAAAGCATGACCTGTCAAAACCACTGGAGTCACTATTTAACTGTAGCTCCTCCAATCAGGCTTTGTGTCACATGAATGGAGGACTGCAATGGTCATCCCTCTGCAGAAGGGTGGACCCTATACAGTCCCAGGAAACTACAGACCCATACATCTGACCAGTCTCATATAGAAAGCCATGGAAAGAATTATCATAGAAATGACAAATAATGGCACAGGATAGCTTCAGACACTGGATCTATTCCAGATCATGCCTCATCCACTAATGGCACAGGAAAGCTTCAGACACTGGATCTATTCCAGATCATGCCTCATCCACTAATGGCACAGGAAAGCTTCAGACACTGGATCTATTCCAGATCATGCCCATCCACTAATGGCACAGGAAAGCTTCAGACACTGGATCTATTCCAGATCATGCCCATCCACTAATGGCACAGGAAAGCTTCAGACACTGGATCTATTCCAGATCATGCCCATCCACTAATGGCACAGGAAAGCTTCAGACACTGGATCTATTCCAGATCATGCCCATCCGCCAGGTATACTTCTTTTAGAGGGTCACCAAGGCAACAGATGAGATCAAAACAGTGCGTACTGCCTACATTGATCTAGAAAGGCAGTTGATATTATGCCTCAATTGTACATTATAAGGAAACTCACCGATTTAGGCATCATCCCCAATATTACATGGTAGATAGCCAGCTGGATCTCAGATAAAACACAGGAAGGTAGGATAGCGGAGTCTAGCTCCACAAAGAGGACAGATACTAGGAGAATCCCTTAGGGTTCTGTGTCAGGTCTGCTCCTTTTTGGCATCTGCTTCTATCTACATCTATCAAGGGCCTCCAGCTGACCAGGTTTGCCGATGATTGCAAACTAGGAGCACTTATAGAATCCCTCCAATATGCTAATATCCTCCAGGAAGGACTAACACAGACAAATAACTAGTGCCAGAACCACTGTTTAAAACTCAATGCCAATAAATGCATAACAGTTCCCTTTGGGAAGCTGCTTACCCCAGGAAACTACCTCATTGATAACACTTACCAAGAGACCCAGTAGTCAGAGATTTGGGAATGTATTTAGACAGTAATCTGGCTTTCAATCAGCATATGTCTAAGGTAGTAAGAGAATCATTCTATGCTGCTCATCTTATAAGCAAGGATATGGCATCTAGGTCCAAGGAAGTCATTGTTCTGCTGTATTCAGCCCTTATCAGACCCATCACTGAATATAACACCCTCTTCAGTATGTACCTGCCAGGTACATGTAACAACTGGAATGTCCACAGAGGTTTCTCATGAAAAGAATGCAGGCCATACTGTTCTATGCAGACCATCTCAAAGCCCTATCCCTAGACACTGACTCTTATAGACTGTTGAGGGGGGATTTATGCATGGCATGCAAAGCTTCCTTAGATCCCAAATAACCGAAAAGGTGCATGACACACAGCAGAACAGCTCCAGTTCAACCTTTAGTTTGATTTAAAGTTAAGTGCTTTCATTCCAACTTTATACATTAATACAGAACTTGGTTTGATTCAGAATACTGGGAACGATTTTAGTATTTATAACTTTTCGAACAAAGTTTTTAACACACAACATGCAGAGGTTGTATTGAAGGGTTTGTCTTGTGTACCAGTTAGTGGAGCTAATTTGGTGGATACTCTAGATGACCTTAATGGTTTAATGATAATTTTTACGGTCAGGCTATTGTTTGCTTAAAAAGACCAATCTGTTTCAACCCCCAACCAAATTTATTTGTACAAGCCTTTGAACAAATGAGTAAATTTGATATTTTGAAGATTCTTGAACATTTGAAGGTTCATAACTTTGTTAAGTTAATACGGGGAAAGTATTAGCACTTACTGATTTGGTATCTGATCCAAACATATGAATTATGAAACCAGACAAGGGGTGTAGAATATTAATAATGGCAAGCAATGACTGTAGCAACAGAATGAATGCTATGTTATTGGAAGATGCTTATATGGAAATTTCAAGAAATGAGGTGAATATTGGTTATTCAAAAATTGATATGCTTAATGACATGGTATCTCAAGGTCAAATTGATGTAAATGAGTTTGAATTTATGTACAATGACAAACCCGTTTTATCAACCTTTTTGGTATCCCAAAGATCCACAAATGTCTTAACAATCCACTGTTAAGACCTATACTGGATTCCACGAGATCTAACACATTTTTTATAGTTAAGATTTTGGATAAGCTTTTAAAAGATAGTTTGAATAGTGTATATCATGTATATAAAGACTCATGAGAGTATTTCACTAATCTTAATAAGTTAACTTATAGGGAACATTCTATTTCTGTTACTACTGATGTTCATAATTTATATTAGGCAAATCCCCATGATGTGGGACTTGACCTGGTTCTAGGAATAACTTTTGTCTTTGGGTGTTTTGGAAATGGATAAAATTAAAGTGACGACAACATTAATAGATGTTGTGATAAAGAGTAATTTTATTTATTCTGAAGGACAAATATTCAAACAAGTTAACGGGGTCACCATGGGAGCAGTGTGTGCCCCTTCTTTTGCAATTTAATAATGGCTTATTGGGAGGAAAAATATGTGTTTAATAGTGTATTTAGAGGCTCATGGGAGTGATATACTCAGTTCCCTGATATGTTTATTTTATGGAAGGACACGAGTGAAAAGTTAAATGAATTTATAAATGATATTAATAATACAGTAGAGTTTTTGAAATTCACTTATTCCTCCAGTTTGGATAGGATAGTCTGTTTGAATGTTGAATTAACTCATGATAGGATAGTGAAGAAGTATTCCTCCAATGTTTATAGGAAGCCCACCTTTTAAAATACATATTTCCATTTTACAAGCTAGCACCTCGTACATCAGAAAAAGGCCATTGTTAAAGGCCAACTAGTATGGTTGGCTAGAACGGTCTCTGAAATGAAGACTTTTACAAAAGAAGTTAGTGTTTTAATGGATATGTTCACACAAAGGGGTATCCACAGAACTTTCTGAGGGATATTAGAGATGAAGTGGTGAATAAGAGAAGCAATGGAATTTACAGCCCATTATTGAATAGTGGCATTAACAATGAAAAGTTGCAGATGGATGTAGGAAATGTTAATCCTCCTAGTGGTGATACTGTTAATAATATTACTGATAACAAAAATGAGAGGATATTTACTACTACATATAGTTTGGATAGTAGAGCTTTAACAGCCAGCTTATATAAAAATTGGAATTTATTTATGACGGATGGAGCTTTGTTGAATAAAGTAGGGGAGAGGCCACTTATAGTTTATAAAAAAGATAAATCTTTTAAAGACTTACTAGAATTAAAAAAAGATCACCTCAAAAGAGAGAGCGCTAAAGCACTCGGACAGCCATTTATGCCCTAGGACTTTATTCTCATAGCACAGTAAACCAGTAAAAGAACAAACTTACAGTCACCTCGTGTCCTTGTACCATTCCCATGGTCTCTTCCATTGAAACCATCTCTATTAGAAGCCGTTCCTTTTAGTTTAAGTAATTCTGGAGTCCTCTTCTCATCAAAACTGTTACAGTTACCATCACCAATATCTCCATTCGAATGCCGACGGGTATCAGCTCCATTGCTCACTTCCTTAGCTACACACGCCTCCGAATGACCTGGCAAAGGGTAACTATACATTTTACAGGGTAACTATACACTTTACAGCGTAACTATACATTTTACAGGGTAACTATACACTTTACAGGGTAACTAGACATTTTACAGGGTAACTATACACTTTAAAGTGTAACGAGACATTTTACAGGGTATATCTGATGATGTTGATGTGTGACAGACCTTGGTGATAGGTGGCTGTACACAGCAAAAACTGGGTTTAGGAGATACTGTTGATGAAGTTCAGCTTAGGGTGCTGGGTGACTGTTTAGAGAAACAATAGACAGTAGTGCGCATTTTTAGATTAGTTTGATTTAACAGAGGGATGTCTGTAGAGACCAAGACCTGTGAAGGTAGAATACAAAAACAGGCTATGTTTCTTCCATACAAGAACAATGCAAATTCATTTTTCTTGTATTAGAAAATGTATGCATTGCTGGACTGAACATCTCCCAGTGTCCAGACTAGCTCTGGTTGAATTGATGAATAAGAACCCCCAACATCAATATTAAATAAGTAGGTGAGCTGTAAGATACATTAGCCAGAGTTAGCTGATACAGAGAAAAAAAAGAAAACAAATAGTGTTTTTCAATGTATAAAATATAGTTTTCTGTAACTCAGGATATAAGACTAGATAATTTTACATCTCCAATGTCATTAGTGAGTTTAGGTTCAAGGTTGAATGAAGCAGCAAGGCAATTGTAAGGAATTAATAATGGAGAAATCACTGCTGTGGTTTTAGATGGAAGCATGGGATCATGAGAACAATACTAGTTTAGCAATCACAGGGACCATAAGATGCCTAATAGTACTCACCTCCAAAATTATGATGGGCCATATATAATACCAACAAAATATAAAGAACACAACTCCTTGCTGAAGACGTTCTCACCAAGAAAATCATTTATTTGGAACATAGGATGGCTTTAGCATAGTTATATCTTCATCAGATACAATAACATAAGACAATGCAAAGCTGTGATTACACAATTATGATGGGCCATATATAATACCACTGGGGTAAATTTATGTCTACGCAAATAATCACTAAGACCAGCCTTAAAGGCAGACAATGCAGTACTTTGCTTCACGTGTACTGTTAACATATTCCATTGGCTGGGAATACGCTGTGTTAGGAACCTATCTCTACAGTGAGTCTTGCTTTTTTTTGGGGGGGGGGCTATAAATATATGTCCCTAATACGGATGTTTGTAGAGCCACTGGTTTTGCAAAGAAACAATTCAGTTAGAACAGGGTCTTCCATGGCTTAAAAAGTGAGACATAAGTCACTTTAGAGCAGCTGGTATATTACTGAGCATGAGGAGAGATGTATTAATCTATTGAGTTAGTCAAAGGATTTAACACGTTTAATTTTTTTTTTTTTGTTGTTGAAAATCATTGGGGCCCTTTCAGTTGAACGATATGCTTGGATTTGTACATACTAAGCATATTGCTCATCTAGAAAGTTCTCCAATGATGAAGAGGCCACGTTTTTCAGACTAAGAACTTACCATTTTTTATTTTCCAGTATATGCTTTGACATTTTCAAAGTTGCAGGGGAGGAACTTATTTCTGCAGGCAATAGGTACAAGGCAAGGAAGCAGTCCTTGATGGCGCATGGTCCATTACAGGATTCATGCAAATATTGGCATACATACTGCACACACTTCTATAAGGTAATTTAGAAGGTCACTGACTCATCTAACAGTATGTCTCTTGGGTGGTGGTAGAAGTGTGGGGTGGAAAATGGAGTTTCTAGTGAAAACCTAAGCTGCTAAAGGGAGAAAATTCAAAATCCACAGAAAAGGTACTCCAGCTTGGAACAATAGTGGGTAACAAACTGCTATGAAGCAGTAACGGTAACTGCTACACCACTGTACTACCCACAAACTCAAATACACACTAATTGCGAAGCATGACTCTTGGAGTTAGGCTCCATAATATAATCGATATATGTCAAAATGTATGGGTGGCACAGTAGAAGTGGAAGGATGCAAATGGTGCAAGTATAAATATGCCTCTACCAGATGACAGCTATCTACACAGACACACACACACACACACACACACACACACACACACACACACACACACACATATATATATATATGGGTCTATGTCTTATGATTGAAATTTCAGAATATCAAACATAAGACATAGAAACACACTTACGCAAAAGTACATAACATCAAAGATGCACTTTCATGTAAGCCAGTTTTCTGAAGTGCATTACAGTGGGGATAAGGAAGTACATCCTTTTCTCCACTGCAGTGCAATGTCAGAGTTAATATATTTAAGTAGAGGGTGTGTGGGGGGGCTTTCTCCCCTGCAAAAGAGTATTTTGCAAAGTTTTTAATTTTATTTTTAGGGTAGGGGAGTGGCTTTGCAAAAGTGCGTCTTCGATGTTATGTACTTCGTGTAAGTACATCTCCGATGTTATGTACTTTCGCATAAGTGTTTTTCTATGTCTTATGTTCGATATTCTGAAATTTCAATCATAAGACATAGACCTATATATATATATATATATATATATATATATATATATATATATATATATATATATATGTGTATGTATATATTTATATATATATATATATATATATATATATATATATATATATATACATATATTTTATATATATATATATATATATATATATATATATATATATATATATATATATATATATATATATATATATATATATATATATATATATTTATATGCATGTTCATATATAGAAATAGTTAGCTATGCATATACAATTACTTTTTGAGAACAAGTACAGCTGGAGTTTCATCTACAAGGCATACTGTCATATGCACACCAAAGGTTATGTGGTCATCTTGTGCTCTGTTGTAAATAATGATACTAACTACCAGTATCTGAAGATAATATGCAACTCGAGTAACTTACAAAATGTCGGCATAGCAAACGCAGTTAATAACTTCAGCAGTTCTATTTCTCAGCTGGCACACCAGACCAGAACTGTAGCTTGGTCATCTAGTACCCTGAGCAGTTCCCCCAAACTGGCATCACCCAAGTGAAGTTTAGGTTCAAAGAAACAAGTCTTTTTAAATATATGCCCATGTAACTATAGGAAACTGCTTGCTACAGTTACTACAGCAGGTACATACTCAGAGTGCTTCTGCCATGATCTCAAATTCAGTATCAGCGTTCATTTATGAAGTCACAACATGGTATCCTCATGGCTTCCTAGATTAAAATCAGTACTGCTCTTGTGACCCTGTAGTACCTGTCAATGTCGCCACCTGACAACCTGCAACCAGGGCCACTGCCACCTTTACGCTGCCCTAGTTACGGCTCTGCACCTTTCTCAAAGCATTATAGGTATATATTTATTGAATAGACAGAGCTATATATATTTCACATACCCACAGACACATGTATACATACTTAAATCTATGCACACTTATCAGCATCACAGACACATTTTCCGTTTTAAGTATTGAACGCAGATGTGCACCACATACCAAAAAAAATTATATGGGGTAACTAAGCAATACCACAGTGGCATGAATGGCATTAGCTGCTGTATGGGTCAGTGGAGGAGTGCAGTACATAGCAAGGACAGCTGCCTTGGAAGGTAACTGCTCATTTTTCCCAGTTGGGCAACAATTCGGTCAACAGTTGAGCAATCAGCAGCTCACTTACAGTAGATAAAAGTGCTTTCTGATGATGTTAATTATGTTTTAACTGATGAATCAGACAAATCCCCACAGGCATTAAAGCATATGATCCAGGGCTCCATACTTGTTTCATGGCATGTGGTCAGTGTAAACAGGTCTACATTAACTATGCCTTGGAGTGCTTCTGGGGATGACTTCCAAAACAGCATTTTATGAATTCCAAGGCATTAACACATTTAAAAAAAGGGAAACAAGGAAATATTTTACCACCAAAAAATGAGACTAAGAAACAATAATAAATATATAAGGGAATGAACTCAGAGAAAAAAGTACAATGTGTAACATGAGTTTGGAAAGAGGAACTCAATACTAGCAAATGAAAAATAATTTATATGAAAAAGAAATAAATACCGATCAAAGCATCTTGGCTGATTAGCTTTCTGGAAACCACTGACATGCTCCCACACTGTGCTATTATAGAAGAACTGAGGAATAAAGCAGAATTAAATCCTAACCTCACAAGAAAGACTTGAAGTTGATTAAAATCAGCTCCCAGCTGCAGGATCTATTCAGACACAATTACGCTGTTATTTCAGTTACCATTCAGAAAATTTTCCTTTCTGTTACTTAAAAACACAACAGCAGCATTTGATGGAAGAAATAAGACCACTTATCCATGTGAGGCAGCATGCTTTGAAAGCTAACTCGACTTTATTACAGCAAATGATGTTTGACTGACAGTTCCTAGTAGAGCTTAGTCCCTAGGCACTAACTACATTAATCCTCTACTGATTATCTTATGCATTTACTAGTGTTGAAACTCCTACAGAAGCAAGATGGAGGTCCCTTCACACCTCCGTGTTTCTGTGATTTGTTCCCATTTTAATCACAGCACTGTTTTGTACCAATGTCAGGACCAGGCATCAGGTGCATTTTGCACAATTTGAAAGATACATGGAAAATACAAGACATTTCCAAAGTGTGCATATTTAAATGTTTTACTCTGATATTATTGCCCTGCCATCATACTGCTAGATATCCCTCCTAGTTTGTAATGAAAAGCTTTCTTTACTTTTTTGTCTTGATATCCTTTTACATTCCAGGGTTTTGTAACGGGTTATCACACATTTTTTTCCTTATATCTGTCACATTATGCAACATGTAATGGAGCTCTTAAAACATTCCTCTTTGTTGCAATGGAAGCAGATGTGATGTCACACAAAACTGAGTGTTATACACGTATATACAGTATGAGGTCAAAGATTCTCAATAATTAACACTTCAATTGTCATGAATCTATAACAAGAACGAGGGCAAAGAACAGAAAGTTAACATGAATTCCAAAAAGAAACTTTTTCGAGCATAAGCCTTATTTCTTTTCCTCCAGGAAACTGTTATTTTTTTACACAAGCAGCAAACAAATAAATCCAAACCAGCCCAGAAGTTGAAAATGTTGAAACACAGGTGCCCAGTAGGAAGGTAGCTGGAATAAAGAAGCTGAACCACGACAAAGTAAAATCTTTTTTAATACAAAATAGTGAGCGCTTTCGCAATGGTAACCATTGCTTCATCAGACAGTTCATTCAAACAGCAACAACACTTAAATACTTTAATTCAGGATTGGTTGTTTTAGTAATGAATTTATTCTTTATGCTTCTTTATTTCAGCTACCTTCCTACTGGGCACCTGTGTTTCAACATTTTCAGTTTCTGGGCTGTTATTTTTTTAATTGATATATGGTTGGAATTGGATATGTTTTAAGCTGATACATGGACACTGCTTGTCAGCACATTGGAACAAGTGATGCACTTCATAAGGTGCTTTGCTAAACCTGCATTAGTCTACAGGCCTAAAGGAACATCTGTGGAGATTTCAACTTCATATTCAACATATGCTGACAGCATGATGCTAGGAAGCCTACTTTCAATATTAGGTTAGCAATTTTAAGAATAATCGGTACAATATTGAATTCAATTTGAAATAAAAAAAGTCTGCAGTGCTGTGAATTTCATAAAAATATGAACAATGCAGTGCCTTCGATGTGCCACATGGTATAATATTCAATGTTGTGGACAGCACTACAATGCTATATTAAATAAAGGATAACTAGAAATTATTTGACAGTAGAGGTCAAGTATTAATATTGCAAAACAATAATCATCATTATTTCTGTTGCACTAATGCATGTGAGTGAGGTGCACCCTGTATCACTAAAATGCATGTGAGTGAGTCTCACCCTGTATTACTAAAATGCATATGAGTGAGTCTCACCCTGTATTACTAAAATGCATGTGAGTGAGTTATACCCCATATTACTAAACTGCATGCGAGTGACTTGTACCCTGTTTTACTAAAATGTATGTGAGTGATTTGCACCCCATATTATTAAACTGCATGTGAGTGATTTGTATCCTGTATTATTAGAATGCATGTGATTTGTACCCCATATTACTAACCTGCATGTGAGTGAGTTGTGCCCTGTTTTACTAAAATGCATATGAGTGATTTGTACCCCATATTACTAAACTACATGCGAGTGACTTGTACCCTGTATTATTAAAATACATGTGAGTGATTTGAACCCCATATTACTAAACTGCATGTGAGTGAATTGTACCCTGTATTACTAAAATGCATGTGAGTGAGTTGTACCCTGTATTACTAAAATGCATGAGTGATTTGAACCCCATATTACTAAGAAGCATGTGAGTGAGTTGTACCCTGTATTACTAAAATGCACATCAGTGAGTTTCGCCTTGTATTTCTTAACTGCCTGTGATTGAGTTGTACCACATATTACTAAACTGCATGTGAGTGAGTTGTACCCCCGTATTACTAAACTGCATATGAGTGAGTTGTACCTTGTATTATTAAACTGCATGTGAGTGAGTTGTACCCCTGTATTACTAAACTGTATGTGAGTGAGTTGTACCCTGTAGTTCTAACCTACATGTGAATGAGATTCATCCTCCCATGGGAAAAATAAATATGGGAAACTTTATTAAAGAAAATATAAGTAAGGAAAATGTTCAGTGGGGTTAATAGCATTGGCAGATTTAGTTCAAAATTAAATCATATGCCTGATTATGGAAATCTATAATATTAGATGGCATATTCTGTAAATATTTGTCATTGAAATTTATGGGGCAAACTCGGAGATCAACAAATTTATACTAGAAACCATAACTCATTTACTGTTAGTTTCAAATTAAAAATTAATTTCTGTACAAATGTTTTCCACTATACAGTGGAAACTGTAGGATGAGTCACAAACTGCACCAGATGTGCTTTCCAGAGAGATTTTCGTAGAAGATAATATGATTTGATGGTTTTTGGAGTAATTCAAAACTGTTTGTGAAATCAGATCAGGAGATGCACCAGACAGGTCAAGTACTTTACCTCATCTATTTACATTTTCCAGGATAGAACTTGGTTATGTTCTGTACAAGAAACCAAGGTGTTCCATTCCCCGCGTGGCTGTCTGTTTAAGACCATCCACAGACTTGCCAATGAATCGTGCCAGATAAAAACTGTCTGTTTATTATGACCCCTGTTTCTATGGCATGGAATAGTGAATGCTTCCAACAACCAAGCTTCCCCCTTATCGCTGACTGTAGGCTGAAAAGCAGAATAACATGCGCTCTTCATCTCCTATATCCTGATCTTAGTTATTTATAAAACTGCTAATCCATTATGGTCTGCTCTGATCCTATCCTGCTTCAAAATAAAGTAAAAGAACTTCCCAGATAACAAAACTGCCCCCTCCCCCTCACCCCCTATCGCTGCTCAATGTATATGCCAGATATACCAAAGGGCACCTATGCACATCAGCTAGCTCACAATTTTAGCAGGCATCTGGCTGAATAGTTTTCATGGGGCAGGTGTCAGCAGCACTCTGAAATTCTCAGACTGGCATGAGACATGTGCAGGCGTCAAGTCATGAAGAGTTTGTCATGGGGGGGGGACATGGTAAAGTGTAATATACACTATTCAAAGAAGATCCTAGATATTGCCCAAAGGTGGAGCCACTAAGTTAATTAGGGTTTACTCTTTGCTTTGTATGGATGGCACTTGAAGATACCAGAGGTTTGACATATTAAGATGGTGATTATGAACTAAAAATCCATGATAAATAACATATTACAATAAGATTGAGAGTACATAGCAAAAATTAATTCTGGATACATTGGGAGCTGGGAGATGACCATCATGCCTACGTTTCAGTAATATTTCTATAACCGATAAGCTACTTTATTATTGCTGGGTGAGATAATTTATTTGGGAACAAGTTAGACATTTGGCATACCAAAAAGAAATGTTGGAATATGGCCTGACATAGACATCGATTTCATAGTTTCATAGGTATAATTGTCATGTAGGTGAATTTCTTTGTGTCCTCTTAGAACATAAGAGGACTTTGATTTGCCTTGCATATGTGATGGCCTATAACAAGTCAAACAAATAGGACTTTTGGAACTGCCTTGGGCATTGGGGTGCTATCTGAAAACCAGTGTCATGACCTATTTACAATTAATGGACCTACTACTAGAAATCTTTCAGACTTTACTTAATTATAAAGATCTCTATCTATCTATCTGGTTTACTATTGTATTTTCAAATGGCAGTCAGTCAGGAATGGGTTAGTAGAAAGGCAGTTTTCCAGGAGGCAGAATGCCGAACCAGATAACATCAAATACACTACAGTGAATGGGTAGTGTACTTCAATTGTCTGAGTTTGGACTTGTGAGTGAAGATTGCGATTCAGTGAGGAACAGGGAATTAATCCATTTCCTCACTGTAGTGCGATCTCGGAATTGGTACATATAATTTGCAGTGGGTGTGGGGGGGGTGCAGGGGGGCTTGCCCCTCTGTAAAATAGTGAAGTAAATGTACTGTTCATTGTAGAGTGTGACTGATGTCACCTCCTGCTATGTCGAATACATTGAACTATGGGTGTTGATGTATTCAGGTTTGACCTGGCCACTTTTTTCGATGATCCGTATTCATCATTTCCAGTTCGACATTGTGACCGGTCGACCAATGCAATTTCAAAAATACAATAGTAAACCATCTATCTATTAATCTACACATGCACACACACACACACACACACACACACACACACACACACACACACACACACACACACGTATGCATGAAACATTCCATGAAGCACTAAGAGCATTTGAACATAGAATTGCCTTTAAATCTAACCTGAAACAAAGCAAAATAAAATGACTCTCAGGAGAAAATCAGCTTACAATACCATTACTGTACAAAAACTCTAATGGACTTGTTTGTGTCTCAGACTATGTATATAAAACAAAATGCTTTGTTTATACATCTATGGCATTTTACATCTGGTCTTCTTTATAATGTGAGAGCACAGATGCATATCTGTTTTGACAGGTGAATGTACAAATAGAGTGATTAGTTACAGGCAACTCCCACGCTGCTTCATAAGTCTCTTTCCATTAGCAACTACACAAAGCATCACTGAGCACGGCTGACAGTTAGAAAGGGACTCATATGTTGGTAGCATTACTAAAACTGGTTAAATGACAGAAAACAGTGGCAAAAGGAAATGGAGTTCATATTGACAAACAAGTTATCGGTGGGGTACTTCAGGGTACGGTATAGTGCCTGACCAATTGTCATGTTCTTGAAAGTGACATTTTAGAAAGTTTAGAAGCGATGCCATTTTTTGTATAAGGATGAGTACCCTCAGGCTGCAATGGTGTTGATATACATAATTTGACAGAAAGGAATATAATTATCATGTCAGTTTTAAAGAGTGTGTCAAAAATGTGGCATTTATATTTACTGTAAAAATGTAACACAATCCAGTTAGAGAACAACAGCCCAGAAAAGTAGGTTATCAGCAAGCAAAGAATGTGATCTTTGATAGTCACATTAAATAACATAAAATTATGCAAGAAATATGAGAGCACAGCAATAAATTCTACTGAATTACACAGATATACATTCATCTTAAGTAGAAAGCATTCATACACAGCTGCTGAAATACCATATTAAATATCATATAATGTTCAATGGCCTCAGCCAGCCAGCTACAAAATTCATATTTCAGATGTAAGGATTTCATGGGATAAAAACTAACAGAAAAGTAAATGATGCAATGGTGCACATAAGAAATCATAAAAAGAGAAACTAAGTGTTATTTCTATGTGTTCTTCCTGTGGGAGGAAGAAGACAGAGGAACTTGAAAGAGTTTTAAAACCATTACAGAAATCAGCTGTAATATTTTAGTTCTGCAGATCTTTGGGCTAAATGAACTTTGCCCATTTTTTTCAAGGATGAGCAATCTTGGAGTTACAGAGATGTGGGTGGAGGTTGCAAGGGACTTGCTCCCTCCCCCCAAAAAGCATGCTTTAATTTAGCTTCCTTATCAAAGCCAGTGTTTCTTGTTGCTGACTTCTCTTCTGCTTTGTTTTGTGGTCCACTCATATTAACTTGAATTGGTTATTATGAATCCTAGATACTGCCTGCATGGATTGCAGTAGGGTTTCATCTTTCTGTTCCACTGAGATGAGATCCTCTTCAAATATATCAATCTTAACCTGTCAGTTCCTGAGAAGTTTGGTTTTATATGCCAATGGCAACAGCTGCTGTCCCCTAATCATCCTTTCTACTGTATCTGTTTAGATCTGATGGCTCAACTACAGTGTACTTTTAACTGCACCACCAAATGAGTGTCATGGTTGTTAGGATAACAAAAATAACGTGTCCTTTTTTTCTCATACTTTCTGCCAGTTAAGTCACAAAGTGTCAATGCTTCAATACATTTAAATAAAGTGCTGCTCCTATTTCTCAGGTAAACATTTCTTAATGAAGTAGCCAACATAATTGACACTAATTAACTCTACAAGTCTTCAAGGATAATATTGTGGGACATATCTAATGCAGCAATCACAGAAGCATAAATAGGTCATAAAGCAGGTTACAACCTTGTGTACACCAATTATAAAGCCTTCACTTCTTAAAATGGCTAAAACTGTCAAAAGAATGATGACTCCTCTCAAGCACATGGGAGTACCATCACAGATGTCAGTGTAGCTGCCAGAAATGTCATGATTTAATGCATATATCTACCTTCATGACTCACTTTTCCAGTGGTGCCACATAAATCATCTGAAGTAAACTTCATTTACTCTGTGCTGCTCCAAATGCAGGGCAGGATATGTTTAACTAATGGACATTTTTTCAACTGGCTCACTGATAGGATACATGTTGTCCAAATATGTGAATCCACTTAGGATAAGATACCTGTTATTAGTGATGTCCCACAGGGCTCAGTGTTGGGACCCCTAATGTTTGGTATATACTTCTCTGAAATGAAGGCCAATGTTTTGGGCCTCAGGCTCACCAAGTTAATTGATGACTATAAGCTGGGAGCAATCACTGAATCCCTAAGCAATGCTGATATCCTACAAACAGGCCTAAAAATGATAAATGATTGGTGCCAAAACCATGGTCTGAGACTGTTGTTGTATCTTTCGGCTTATCCCGGTTAGGAGTTGCCACAGTGGAACTCCGGTCTGCTAATGTTTGGTAGTGGATTTTTACGTGCCGAGTTACCAGCCCTGACACACAACCTTCAACGAAGGCACGCCCATTCATGCATGCCTCCACACAGAAGACGCTCTAGCTGAGAATCGAACGCGACAACACTACCGCAGCACCAATGCTAAAAAATGCGTAACCATATCATTTGGTAAATCAGATATCCCTGTAAATTATAATATTGATTATACACCCCTAAAAGTAGACCCAATAGTCAGAGACCTAGGAACACAGATAGATAGTAAACTAAATTTTGACCACCAGGTAACTACAGTAGCGAGGAAATCCTTTTGTGTGGCTCAAATAATAAGTAAAGGCATGGCATCAAGATCAAAGGAAATCATACTGCCATTGTATTTGGCCCTCATCAGGTCTATAACTGAGTACAATGCTCCCTTCTGCATGTACCTAACCAGGCATTTATGGAGTGGCCCCAGAGGTTTCTCACTAGAAACATATGAAGTGTAAGACACATCTTGTTCAGACTGACTAAAGGCCCAATTCCTTTACTCCATCTCATATCTTTTATTGAGAGGTGACTTATGCCTGACCTATAAGTCATTCTGTGATGCAGCTCTAATGAAAGTGTGACAATATTTGCAAGAAAAATTATACAAAGGTTAAATATTTAATGGACCTGAACCTTATTTGTGACTCTAACAGAAATTGCTGGAGAGACAAATTCTTATCCCAAATCTGTGGAATAAAATTCCCATCTTTGTAAAACAAAGCCTGTCCCTTACACACCTCAAAAATAATTTGGATTAATGGATGGGGGAACTGTAAATTCACTCCTGGGGCACTGCCAGTGTCCCTTATGGAGAGAGGCAGTCTGTAAACTGACTCAGGGCTCCAACACTCAAAGAGCCACTACTCTGACACTACCCCAGCCCATATTTGGGGAATTAAAATATACTATTGTCATATCCTGGGTATTACTGGCTAGGCTTGTAAAGGGTGTTGTGTCATTAGCCTAGTAATCACCTTTGAACTTATGAGACTATGAATTTTAAGTATTTCAGTCAGTGTTAATCAAATAAGCAAACAAGAAGGTACCAAGTTGGAAAGGATGGGTTGAAGAGAAGGCAACAGTAGAAGAGGATGAAAATGTACTGTGGAGTTTGAAGGACATTAATGTACAGAACTCAGGCAGGATGCCACTGAGATTCATACATAGGTAACTTTTGGAGTCTTGTGGAATGTCTGAGAGAACTATTTACCAGGTCTCTACCAGGTCTCTAACAGAGGGGCATTCCCAAAGGACTAGAGGCAATTCATTATAATATCCATGTACAAATGCAAAGAGTGTGAGTTTGAATTTAGCCCTGTTTTAAATAAGGGAAGCAGTCTTGAAATCCAGATGTGTAAGATTCCTGGAGAAGGGACTTACAGGACAAAGATCCTGTCAAACTAATTTGATTGAGCTGAATGACTGCACCCCCAAATAAGTCTATAATCTTACTTCAAATAGTGGGTATTATTCATATTGCAATAAATCACCTTTCATAGCGACTCTTCTTCTTTCAGTGAAGCATGGGACATTTCCCATTTAATGTGCTACACACTTCAAAGTGTACAGCTTTGTGAAATGTGTGTGATTTTTAACTATTAAATAGTAATTTTCATCAATTGTAAAGACATCTCCTTTAAGTGCCTTATATCTATAAGTTGTATCTATAAATTACAGTACCTCAGACATAATTATTACAAAATGTTCACATTGACCAATACCTGCAAAATATTATCTCCCATCAAAAACTAGTAAAATATGTGATGTGTAACATGCCATAGCTTGTGACAGATTTTTTTAAAGCCGTGACTTTACCACTGCTTTACTTACTGAATACTGTCTACTTCTGGAACACAAAATGCTCATTCTCAGCTATCCTTGCAATGACCCAGTAGTAATAGTTTTAAAAGTAAGAGCCATTATTTAATGTGTGAAAATAAAAAAAAGTATGCAAATAACACTCTTTTTTTTCTGTTTTATGTGCCTTCCATAGCTTCTACAGAAAGGGTGCTTGAATTAGTCAAGCTCTAAACAATGGGTTTGTATTTATGGAATGACTTATAACAGAAGACCAGTAAAGAAATAAAGGATTAGTATATCATTGGTCCAAACACACCATGTGACTCTGCTAAAGCCATTTCTTAGTTCTTGATATGTTTATAGTAAGTTGAGAGATGGTATGAGATGAATATTGAGTCTGAGCAAACTAAACAAGCATGTATTCAGGCATTTGTGCCCTTTATTAATATGTATTAATATTTTATTAACAGCTACTATTTAATATTATTGTTCAGTATTCAATTAAAACAAATGGTTAAATGTAAACTAACATTCACTTCTCTTTTGAATTTTCATTCATCTTAAGTAGTTGACTTATATCACTGATTCAAACAGCTGCATCTTTGTATAATTGTTAAAGTATTTACTGATCTTTACTGAGATGATTAGATTACATAAATGTCTAGATTAGGTTATGTATGTTTGCTCCAGTCATCCTTTGACCATCAAACATTTTTCCACACCACTCTGACTCAGGATGAGGACCCTATGGCTCATTCATGCCAAAGGATGAGGGCTGTTTGTAACAGGACCAGCACCCTCATTTTATTTATTTATTTTTATTTAACATTTGTTTACAGGGATAGTCTGACTGAGCAGAGCCAATTTTTAGCAGAGGCCCAGGGAGAAGAGCTCCCACGGTAATACACAAAGTACATGTGTTTCACAATTTTCAGATCTTACATAAGATTACATAAATTAAATGTATATATGCATTCTATAAGCACTTACACGAGTGCATGGATCGTGCTATCCCAAACAGAGCTAAGATGCTATCCTCCAAAAAAGGAAGTCAATCTGGTGGTCCCCTGCCATAAACAAACTCTACAACAGAAGGAAGAAACTGTTGCAAAAGAGAGTAAAATCCCATGAGTGGAGGAGCTCCCTGATCAGCCTCAGTAAGAAGCTGAGATCCCTTATAAGATCCTCAAAAGCTAGCTATGAAAACAAAATAGCCACTGATTCTAAGGGCGACCAGAAAGCATTCTATAGCTATGTCAAGAATCTCAATGGCAGCACCCAGATCTGCTCTGAGTTACAGCACAACGGCACGAAAATTACAGAACCAACTGATATTGCTAACATCCTGACAGACAGGTTCAGTGCTAACTTTACCCCCCTCTCACCCTCTAAAGATCCCAAATACATACAGGAAGAATGCAGAGTCCCTGTAATCATATCTATACAGGTAAAAGCTGCACTCTCTAAAACCAAAAACACAGTATCCATGGGACCAGACAACATCCCAGGCTGCGTATTACATGAACTTCAGAACTGGGTCCCCACCTAAGCAACATGTTCAATGATAGTCTCATGTCAGGCTTTGTGCCCAGTGAATGGCACACAGCAACAGTTATCCCACTCCACAAAGGGGGAGCCACCACTGATCCTGGGAACTATCGCCCTATTAGCCTGATGCACCTGGTCTGCAAGGCCATAGAACGTATCATCATGGAACTCATAAACAAAGACATTGGTAACCTCCAAATTCTGGAATCCACCCAGTTTGGGTTTGTGAAAGGCAGATCATGCCTTCTGAACCTGATCAACTTTTTTGAGGCAGTTACCAAAGCTGAAGACAAGGGTAATGTAGTTCACACAGCCTATCTTGACCTCACCGAGGCTTTTGACACCATCCCCCATTCTGGAATTATAGCTAAACTAGGTATAAATAGATGGTTTGCCAACTGGCTCACTGACAGAACCCACACTGTAAAAGTTGCAGACTCCAAATCTGACTTGAAACCAGTGACCTCTCCTGTTTGGTATCTAGTTCTCTGAAGTACAGGCTAACACAGAAGGCCTCTGGCTAAAGAAGTTTGCAGATGACTGCAAACTAGGGGACATAGTTGAGTCCACAAATGATGTGGACATCCTACAGAAGGGCCTCTCTGAGACAGATGCCTGGTGTTAGAGGCATGGCCTCAAGCTCAATGTCAAAAAGTGCATTGTCATCCCCTTTAGTAAAAACTCTGTACCCATGAACTACACATAAACGGCAGTCTACTTAATGCCAAATGTGTGATAAGAGACCTTGGGACCCAGGTGGACAGTAGTTTCTCTTTTGATAATCACATCACCACAGTAGTCAGGAAATCCTTTTATGTGGCACGCCTCATCACAAAAGGGTTCTCATCCTGGAAAAAAGAGGTCATTGTTCCCCATTCCTTGGCACTCATTAGACCCATTATTGAGTACAACGCCCCTTTTGGAATGTCCCTCACAAGGCATCTGCAGCAGCTGGAAAGGCCACAGAAGTACCTCACAAATAAGATTATTAGCCTCAAACAGATGCCCTACACTGACCATCTGAAAAAACTCCAGCTTTACTCTGTAGCACATCGCCTACTCCGAGGAGATCTCTGCCTAACATATAAAGCTATGTTAAACCCAGAGCTGTTGGACATGCTATACCTAAAGAAATCCCAATCCCTCCGAGCTACACACTCTAGGGACCTAAATCTTGTCACCACAATAAACAGGACATGCTGGAGGGATAGATTCATGTCCCAGAGACTTCCTATACTTCTGGAACAAGCTACCCATCTAGGTCAAGCAAAGTTCCTCATTAGCACTCTTCAAGAAAAATATTGATGAGTGGATGGGAAGTAGGAAATACACCCCAGGGATCACTTCTGTGGCTCTGCTCGACAGGGGCACAGGAAATTAACTTTCTTGGGTGGCTTAATCTAGGGAACCTTATTGGCTAGGCTTACTTAGCCCCTTGGGCCGATAGCCTAGTACCTACCTATGAACCTATGAACCTATAAATATAAATATAGATTGGAACTCCGTTATTGGTGACTCACCCTAACATTTCATAAACCTGTATGGATTCTCACTACTGATCACTACCCCTACCCACTACAGTAAAACTGCTATTGGTTCCACAATTTAATGGATCTTGACCAAGTCTCCAAATAACTATTGTAACCCTTATACCTTCCCTGACGCTATTAGTGACAATTCTCCCATCTCTATCTTAAGGCACTGTTCTCATCTCTCTAATCCCCATCTCTACAGAGATTGTAGAAAACTGACTAACTTTTCCCCTGAAACCTTTAACTATAGACTCTCTGCCATCAACTGGTCTTTCCTAAAAACTCTCCCGCACAATAATGCTGCTACTAAATTCAACAAGATTTTCATTGATGTGCTAAACTCTCTTGCCCTAACTCACAAAATCAGAATCAAATCTAATTTTGCTCCCTGGATCTCCAAAGGTACTCATGCTTTGATGCATGAAAGAGATGCTCTATAGAAAAAATGGCAAACCAGTAAAACTTCCACCTTTCTCCAAGGTTATAAGCAACTCAGAAATCATGTAAAAAACATTATTTTGGATAAACAGCAATATTTCACTAAATTTCAAAGCTCTCATCCAAATGACCTCAAAAGAATTTCTGGAATACTATCAACTCCCTGCTCCACACTGGTTCTCCTACCATCCCTAACCCTTTCCCCTTCACACTCTTTCTGAAATTGCAGACTGATTCAACAAACACTTCATTGACAGCATCTCTAAACTCCTACCCTCTGGTAACTCTGCTCATCCCAACTCTACTGTTTTACCCTCACCTCCCCCTAAACCTCTTTGCTCCTCTGTCTCTCAGCCTTTTACCTTGTGACCTGTTTCTACTAAATATATAAAATCCCTGCTTCTTAAACTAAAAGCATGCTCTCCCTCCACTGATAAAATCCCTCCTCAGTTTCTCAAAATTGCTGCTGACTCTACTGCACACCCTGTATCTATCTTAATCAACTGCTCCATTCAGAAATCTACCATACTGGAAATATGGAAATCCTTCTATACCACTCCTCTGCACAAAGGTGGCAACTCTGTTGAAACATCTAAATACAGACCAATCGCTATTCTCTCATCACTCTTGAAGATCCTTGAAAAATGTATATATGCTCAACTACTGTCCTATCTCATTCACGAAAATCTCCTCACCCCCTCGCAACATGGTTTCTGCCCTAAACACAGTACCTCGACTGCCTTATTAACTTTTACTCAAAATGTTGCAGAAGCTAGGGACAACAACCTGCTCATCTCCTGTCTATTCCTTGATCTTTCTAAAGCCTTCGACACTGTGTCTCATCGCATCCTTCTTAAACTCTCAGACCTGAACCTCTCTCCTTCTACTCTTGGCTGGTTCCAATCCTACCTTACCGGCAGAAAACAAGCTGTTAGATGGCAGCAGGCTTTCTCACCCTTCCTTGCTGTTCAACAGGAGTACCCCTAGGCACCATACTTGGACCACTCCTTTTCAACATTTTTACCAACAACCTAAATTCATCCTGCAGTCTCTTATCTGTAATACAATACACAAATGACTCTACTCTCTTATCTATCTCTGATACTATCTCTGAACTACACACACTAACACAGAATTCCTTTATCTCTGTTGAAAAATGGCTCAGAAACAATCAACTAATCCTTAACCCTAAGAAAACTCACTTCCTTCTCTTCCTACCTCAGACACTCTCTCACCTTAAATCCAGTTTTCTCTTTCCTCCCTAGATGGCACCACCATCTCCCCTGCCTCACACACCAAACCCTTGGGGTAATAACTGATGACCAACTTGCAAATACAACAAGCCATCAAAAAATCCACCAAAAACTTACACTACTTTATAGGACCAAAAAACTCCTCACTACTGCCACTAAATGCACTCTGATGCAGGCATTTATCTTACCTAGGCTTCTATACGCTTCCCCCATCCTTACCAATATCCAGACTACTTCAGTGCAGAAACTGGAACAAAAATACAACAAAATTGCCAGATTTATTTTAAACCAACCATTCTCTTCACATTGCTGTCTCTCACTAACTAAACGTCAGAGGCTGGAATTTCCACACCTTCTCCTATAATCACAACTCCCCACTACCTTTTCCATACTCAACAATCCCTCTGCGTGCCCTAATCTCGCCTCCCATGTTACTCTCTACTCTCCCCCCGGTTTCTCCGGAGTGCTGATCAGCATCTTTGCTCAGTTTATAAACCCTAAAGGAATATTGGCAAACTACTTTACAAACATACTGTCTCACTAAATTGGAACAAACTCCCTCTCCATATTAGATCCAACCTTTCCTTTCCCTGTTTTAAAAAGGAGCTTAAATCCCACCTACTGAACTTGAAATTATGCTGTTGCCTTGACCAAACATAGTCTTAGTCTGTCCTACTGTATAACTGTTGCATCTCCTAACTTTCTTTCTCTGTTAGTAACTTCTGCTTAAACTAACCTCCTAAACCCTCAGCTCTACTACTATAGCCCTTCTATAGCCCCCTGCTTTCTATCCCCCTCCCATTCTCCATGCTATTTATCTTTTCCCCCCACTTCTTATCAATGTCTATACATTGTCCTTCTTTTGAACGATTATCTTTTTGTTTTTACTCTCATATGTAGTACGTTTTGACCACAGCTATCAGTGCAACCCTTAATATTCATAATTTTTTTTTTGCTTTTTCTCTTTATAATTAATTTCATATTTTCATTGGTGTTTTTAATAGTTTTTGTCCTGTATGTTTGCCTTTGCTTATGTTTGCTGGGGCTCGTTCCCCTTTGGTCTCCACTGAAAATGGGTTGCTTACTATCAATGTAATGCAAATAGCTAATAACCTTTTCTTTTTACAATTATTTTGTATTTGACAGTTATTTAATATTTTTATATCGTCACTTAATCTTTACTTATGTTTGCTGGGGCTTTTCCCCTCAGGTCTCCCCTTAAAATGTTTTTTTTTTCAAACTCAGTTGGACTAATCCGTTAACAAATGTGAAATAAATAAATAAATAAAAAATGACTAGAATTTGACATAACTTATGCAGATAATAAAATAAGGTTATAAAGGTGAATAATCAGCATTTTATACAGCCAGGGGAAATGTGATGGACAACAGATAAATGAGTGGCATAAATTACTTAAAGTAAGAAAAAAAACAGTGTAACTACAGATGTGCTGGAATTAAATGAGAGTAGGTGGTATGGGGAGGAAGATACGAGGTAAGTAGGAAGGATAAAAGATAAGCTATGTAGGGGAGAGAACACAGAGAGAATAGTAAGGGAAGAGAGATTATTGATAGAGTAAAGTTAAGAAGTGGAGAGGGGGTAGAAAGTAGGTGTATAAGGTGCTAGCAAGGGAAAAAATTTAACCAGGGTCAGTACATGAGCAGAACCAGTTATTAATGAGGAAATCCCTGAGATGTTTTTAAAATGAGTTGGATTAGTGGTAGCTATGATAGTCTGTGGGGTATTATTCAATTAAATAATTTATTTAAGAAAGATCGAGGTTTTCCCTTAAGCCCTACTTTCCCTTAAGCCCTACTTCTCTCATGTACACTGATGAGAATCCATGGATTTGGCATGATGTGGCCCTTTGCAGCACATGACCATGTATCCATGCCCTGGTAGACAAGTATCCCTATGTGATCCCCAATGTATATTGGGGGATTCTCCTGCAGACTGTGTGCCTTTATTCATACATCTCTCCCCTTCACCTTAAAGAAAGGTGGGCAGGATAAGTATCATCTATTATGTCCTCCATGACAGCTCCAACAGCTGCCTGAGATGTAACGTTGAACTTGTGTGACTTTTGTCATAGTCAGGGTTTTATCTCCCTGTACCAGTACTGATGACCTAAGATCAACTTTGCAATCTTTACTAAAGTATTCTAACCAGTCCCAGATTATTTTTGAATCTGTATTTTTTATTGTGTTTTCAATGGTCCTGGCTTGGCATACTAATTGCAAGTATATATATATATATAAGTTCTGCCCTTTCCACACCTATTCAGCATTTGGAAACTAAAACTTACATAAGGCTGGTGTGATTTCACTTCCTCTCTAGTTCATAAGTTCATAGATAGGTACTAGGCTATCAGCCCGAGGGCCTACATAAACCTAGCCAACAAGGTTCCCTGGCTTACGTCACCCAAGAAAGTTATTTTCCTGTGCCACTGTCGAGCATAGCCACAGAGGTGATCCCTGAGGTGAATTTCCTATTTCCCATCCAATCATCAAGATTTTTCTTGAAGAGTGCTAAAGAGGAGCTTTGTTTGACATAGGTAGCTTGTTCCAGAGTATGGGAAGTCTCTGGGACAGGAATCTATCCCTCCGGCATGTTCTGTTTATTGTGGTGACAAGGTTTAGGTCCCTAGAGCAAGTAGGTCAGAGGGATTAGGATTTCTTTAAGTGGAGCATGTCCAACAGCTCTGGGTTTGACATAGCTTTGTATGTTAGGCAGAGATCACCTCTGAGTAGGTGATATGTGACAGAGTAAAGCTGGAGTTTTTTTAGATGGTCTGCGTAGAGTATCTGTTTGAGGCCATTAATCCTCTTCGTGAGATACTTCTGTGGCCTTTCCAGCTGCTGCAGATGTCTTGTGAGGTACATTCCAAAAAGGGGTGTTGTACTCAATAATGGGTCTAATGAGTGTTATTGTGTTAGTGTTATTGTTAATGAGTGTGAATGTTAGCCATTTACATCTAGTTCCTGTTTCCCTCAAACACTTTTCATATTCCACACATCCCTTCTTTAGCCAGCAGTACCCATGTTGAACCCACAACGGTTTGAAATGCATTCATAGTACTTCTCTTGGCTTCTACTCATTACATTCACTTCTTTAGTGGTGACTTTGGTACTGCCTCTCAGAAGTTCTTAGCTGTTTGATGGTGTAATTCTCACCAACAACAATATCACTTTGAAGGCTATTAGAATCAACCCAACCATTCTGAACCCCATTTTTGTACATGGGGTCATGGTGTCACTTCAACAGTGACAATCATCTAGAGCCAAGGTTTACATCAGTGGCTGGTTATCCCTGCCACAGTAAGCCTGTCACAGTTGTTGTTGTTTGACTTTCGGCTTTTCCCGGTTAGGGGTCGCCACAGTGGAACTCTGGTCCGCTAATGATTGGCAGTTGTTTTTTATGGTGTCGAGTTGCCAGCCCCGATGCACAACCTTTAACGAAGGCACGCCCATTCAACGCACGTCTTTCAAATGCCCACTCGACCACGGGGAGGACATGCAGACTCCACACAGACTGCCACAGTATATGAAGGCTATTAGAATATCTAACACAAACCTTGGCAACATTCAAAACAAATTTATTAGTTTTGAGGCATGACTTTAGTTTCTAAACTCACACAGAGTCTGAATACAAGCAGTGTTTAAAGCCTGTTGTCATTATACAACAGTGTGCAACATAAAGAGCCTACCAGTGTCAAAGTCTGAGCAGAAGGACTGGTAGATGAGTAGCACTGCTTGTCAAGAAACGCTGACAGCGTCCTAGTCTCTGGTATCTCCCCCCCAACAAAATGATCTAGAACCAGACCAAATAGCTTGTAAATGCCATTTATGTACCAAACTAAATGTCAGTATTGAAGTAATACTCCACCCCCACCCCCTACACACACATATCTATCATTGTAGCATAATTGACATCAGGGTGTTGGTAAATCACTTACAGTGAAGAACTAAAGTTGTGATAAGTGACTTGAATTTGCACAGGTTTTTGAGCAACAGTTTTCTTCCTTTTGCTACGAGTACAGCTTTAAAGAGTTAATGAGCCTACAAGACATACCAGTTTTTAACTTTGTAATGCCAACTGTCCCAGCAGATGCAGTGTTGGTAGTGCTGAAAGTCCCATAGTCAGTGATTGGTTTATCATCTCGGTTATAATTTCAACTAACAGCCAGTGTTGAGAACACAAAATTGAGATTGATAAATCCTTCCAGCAACACTGCTTGAACAACTTTTGGTACCAAGTTATTAGGATTTGCCATGCATTACTTCCTAAAATGACTGATTCTCAGCTGCAGTATGTTCTTAGCATTGCGCTACCACTGCTGGACAGCTACTGTCATGATGAAAGGTAATGAACTGATGACAGACCAGCACATTAGACCACCTTAGTACTAATGCAAACTTTTTGCAATTGTAGGTCAGTGTGAATGAAGGGCAAAAGCACTAATCCATTAACTAAACTTCAACTATACTGCAAAATAAGAAATCTCACCTACAGTCTTAAACAAAACTGGATTTCCTAATATTATCTTTCTAGTTCTCAGTGATGCTATTTTTAATGAGCAACATATCGTTAGAAATAGGTATAGGAAATGCTGACAAATAAGTGTTAAGAACCAAAACAATCAGTAGTTAATGTCTCTTGTCTTATATCTGTTGGTATCTCTGAGAATCAATATCTTATTTTCTATAATATTTAACCAATTGCAGTCCAGAGCGGGTTAAGATTGTAGGTCAGAAGCCCCTCTTTACCTTTAGGAAATCATTTAATATCAAATCTCTTCTCAAGAGGGTTAAGTAACATGAATCTATATAAAAAAAAATTCTACACTAGGTACTTTTTGTTGTGAACATTGTAAGCACTGTAGATTTATCAGTAATTCATCTTTCATTATGTCCAAAAATTGTGAGTGAGTAATTTGGGCTAAGGACAGATATAGCTGTCAATCAAAATGTGTGGTTTATGCAGCAAATTGCATTTCCTGTGACTGCTTCTGCACTGGTAAGACTATTTTATCACTTAACAGGAGAAATTATGAACATGTTTTGGCCATAAAGAAAAGAGATTTGACTAATGCTTTGACCAAACATGCTGCTTTGTGTTCTGACTAAGAAATTCTCATTTACAGTTTTAGATTCAGTATGTACAAAAATTTATAGCTAATCAAGAACCAGGCCCAAACGAGAGCATTAATATAAAACTTTTTTACAAAAGCAAAGGTTGTAAAAAAAATACAACATTTTGTTCATATGCGTGTTTTACATTGTGTATTTAAGAAGAAACTTTAATTATTTAATAGGCCACAATGAAGATAGCAGACAACACCCATCAAATTCTATTTGCTTATTGGTTAAGGACATCACATTTTTTTTATTTGGAACCATTTTTAAATGTTTAATGTTTGAATTGAGTTATATTTGTTTCTGAAGAAGTTCTAAAACAGATTATAGAAATGTATGTCCGTAAAATGATTAGCATTCAAAATATAAGGAAATAAGTTTTCTGGCCACGTTTCATACTATATTGCAAGAAACAAAAATGTGTCTTTTTCCCAAACATTATTTAGTGTCTTAGTGGTCAGACTGCTTTATAAGCATACTATACAAAGGGTGTAAGATAGTTAACTATGAGGTACACCACTGAATGTATCCTATTTGACTCTCTCTCTCTCTCTCTATATATATATATATATATATATATATATATATATATATATATATATATATATATATATATATATATATATATATACCACACACACATACATACACACACACACACACACACACACACACACACACACACACACACACACACACACAAGCAAAACTCAAGAAGAAGCATAGTTTTGAATACTACAACAAACTCCTGCAGGAAAAGATACAACACCCTTACATTCTATAAATGATAAACCAATCCATTACTCTAACCTTAAACTTAACACTAAGCATTAATCTTAAATCGAACCTCTACCCAGAACCCATGCCTAATTCTAATCTCTCTGATTTATGCAAACGTTACAGAGAGGTATTTGACCCGCTGGCCTTTCATTTCTGTGAGGCACTCAACAAAACCAGATTTGAACAAATTGTCTCAATAAAATTGATTTAGTGATGTGCTCATTAATTAGGTGTCTTACTCCCATGTTGAAAATCTAATGTGACTAAATTAAATTGCCACAGCATCAGGCATTTCTGATTTTCAGAAGTTGTAGGTGTTGTGAAACTTAAGCACAAGATAAAGAAAAGCATTGACTGCTTTGCTTGCAAAAAAAAAAAAAATGAAAAAGTGCAACTTTTATTACATTGCAACAAATTCTGCCACTTCCATAAAATAAAGTAGGTATCAGTAATTATTTTTATGACAGTGTCATACCACTTCAGTAAATTACATTGGATTTTCTTCAGGTCATGTTTTGATTGCTGCGATTTTGAGTAGGCAGACTAATTAAGCTTATGTTATTTTAACATTAGCTTCTGAGCATCTGTACTACATAAATGTTGTGTTACAAAATGAGAGGCATTTTAATTTAGCAGTCTGACATCAACAAACAGGAATCAAACCATTAAGTTCTGTGCCTTTAAATAATACACTGCAGTTCCGTAACTATTCATTTTTGGAGGCTCATATACTTAAAATATACTTTTTGCATAAAAATGCACACATTTATGTGCCAAAAGTAAGAGACTGCTTGTTTAAATTGTCACTTCCAAGCAGATGTAACTGACTGCAAACGTAATCAGAGGCAAATAAAAGCATGCTGCCATTCTGAGTTACACAAACTGACATGCACGGGGGGAGGAAGTCTGCCTTCATTCTAATATGTAAGTTACATCACTGCTATAAATGGAAGTGCTGTTTATTTATTCGATTGGTTACTTACTTCACCAGATAACACTACCTGTTCTGAATTTCAAACATTGTAAGGAGTTATTAGCTCTTTTTGCAGTGGTATTTTGAAGATGTCTTATAGCTCTGCATTCTGAACTAAAGAATGTCACCTTGTGCTACATTATTTTAACCTTAAACAGAAGTCTTTCTTAGAGACATTGTGGATACAAGACATAATGTTTCCAATATGTGCTACTACACTTAAGCCTACAAAGTGAAAATCTGCATTATTTTAACATTATATTTTCTAGCATCAGCCATTATGAAAATAAGACGTTTTCCATCAACAACCATACTTGCATAGATGCTGGAGTCAATCCTTGAAACATTGAATATATGAGTAAAGCACAGGAATTTTATACAAAATCTAGGACTTAGTCATACTGTCTCTAGACAAACATGCATGTGTTACTTGCAAATCTCTGAAATCTGAGCTAAAAGTAAGAAATGTAACACATGGGCTGGTACAAATGTTTGAGAGAAGTGATTTTTTCCTGATATTTGCTGCTTTGGCAGCTACGGTCTGATGACTTGCTTCATTTTGTGGATACATGTGCCCTGCTCAAGGAACAGTATGATTCAGTGCTACGTGAGAAAAATATAGAAAATGCCTTTTAATGAGCTTGTGTTCATCTTTGGAGTAAGATGACAATGAATGAAAACATCATAGCAATTATATATTTGACTGGGCGCATTAATAGAAGTAATGAGCTTTGAGCTTTAAGGTTAACTTTAGAATGTGAATTAATCTATATGTATTTAGCACAGTAGTAGAATTTGTATGAATTCTAAGTATTAGACATTGATGTCACATAATTAGATTATGCATTTTACTTATTTATAAAATGAAATTAAAAATACCTGGATGAGCTTGTTCTAATTAAAAATCTTTCTCACATACACGCACACCTTACCTTTCAACCTTTTAGAGCAAAAATTCTGGACAAAGCCGAAAACGATGGGGGGGGACAAATAGGGACAGATCTTAAATATTGCTCTTACAAACTTAGAAAGTTGATAGAATAATAGGTTTTGCATTAGCATGGATTTTCTGAGGGATGTGGAGTCTTAAACTCAAATATCTGTCATTATTTAATGGCTTCAATTCCCAGCTATTTGCCAGACAGGTGCAAATTTTCGGAGGAATACACCAAAAATATGGAGCACAAATACGGACATCCTGTGAAAATCTGTGGAGAGGTATGACACACACACACACACGCACACACGCGCGCACACACACACACACACACACACACACACGCACACACACACACACACACACACACACACACACACACACACACACACACACACACACACACACACACAAATACACACACACAGACATACACACATGTATGAACTGCACCATTTTCAATTTTTTTATTGGAAGGATACAAGAAAATGTGCTAATAAATTATTAGTAACAAGTACCTAATTCTCAGTCAGTCTGCAAAGTGCTCAGAATCCCTCTCTAAAATCTGATATGTTCACACGTTACAGATTAACTTTTGACTAATGGGGCTTTTATTTCAGAGTGGCATTCAACAAAGCCAGTTTTACCAAAATGTCTTAATGAAGTTACATTTGGTAATATGAGTATTAATTAGGTTCCACATGCTGAAAAGCTGAACAATGTCACTTAATTATTGTGCCATAGTCTCAGACATTATTAGTTTTCAGTAGTTATAGCTGTTATGAAAAATAAGACACACTCAGTCACTATCCTCCTTCATAGATTCCATTACATACTATCAGTTCTAACTGAAGCTCCACTTCATCTCTAAAACCAATACTAGAGTCCATTAACCTACCTGAAACTCTGGCTCTGATCTGAGGCTTCTTAACCCTTCAGGCTGGCTGATTTATTTTCAGGTCAGTCTCAGTCTGTCCATGTCTCTGCCTACTCCATTCTCCATCTGGGTTCACTCTGCTCCCCACCCTACCCCCAAATCCCACACCCCCCCACTACTCCCACTTTTATCTAACAACTGTCACACCCTGTAATCAAAACAGGCCAATCACCAGTATACCACCCTTCCCCCATCATTACAATATAACATATCCACCTACACATTTGCCTCCTCTATCACCTCCCACATACACACCTTCTTATCTTATTTAACCCCTGCTGTCTACATACCCACACACTCACAGCAATCACCTCCCCCTTCCAACATCTCACAACACACTCTAACTGCACACTATAAGTCCCATTCTAACAACATCAACACACTAGTAAATCACACAGTGTTACATCCAAACACACACCATTGACAATCGTATCTCTCCACACAGTCAAACTACTCATACTAGCCTTTCTCTATCATCTAACTAACTTCCACACCACCCTCCACTATGACCACCTCCCGAATTCCAACACCAACACTCCACTGCCCATATCCCACCAAAACAACCCCCAGATTTCACCTAACCTCTACAATGCAAAAATAGACTACCTCCTTCTTAAATACCACCAAACCAGCTACAAAAATGAACCATTACTAAGAAACCACAAACGAGTAGCGTTGTCACCTCACAGTAAGACATTGTCCTGTTCGATTCTCAGCTAAAGCGTCTTCTGTGTGGAGACATGTGTGAATGGGCGTACCTTCATTGAAGGTTGTGCATCAGGGCTGCAACTCAGCATGTAAAAATCTACTGCCAATCATTAGCGGACCGGAGTTCCACTGTGGCGACCCCTAACCGGGAAAAGCTAAAAGACACAACAACTAAGAAACTGCAAACGACTAAGCAAACTTATACAAAATTTATTTAATATACTATCAAAACTAAAACTCAGTGGTGACATCCACCCCAACACAGGCCTCAAGACTACCAACAAACAAACTACCACTTACACCCCACATAACTTCATCATACCTCCCCACTCCAAAGGACACTCCCTGCTGTTCCTCAATATAAATCTAAGAAGTATACTAAACAAAATCCATGACCTCCATGCACTAACTGACTTATGTTCCCCTGACATAACCATTTTGACTGAAACTTGGCTTAAGCCACATGTCAAAAACAATGAAATACTTCCCCCAGGGTACAACCTATTCAGACTTGATCATCAAAATAAATGTGGAGGAGGTGTAGCAATAATGTTCAAACAAAATCTAGCACTAGAACTCATCAACACCACACTTTCTACATATAACAATGCTGAATTGCTCATCTCCAAACTGAATATTAACAAAAACAGAAGTCTAATCATAGTGGCTATCTATATCCCTTCAGGAGACAACACTAGCACAGTAGAAGACATACATCACTAGCTATCCAGAACCTTCCAACAAGAAACCATCATTATGGGTGACCTCATCACTGACTGGCCCACCTATAATTCCAGTAATCCAGCCAATTTCATAAACCTATATGGTTTCTCCAAGCTCATACAAAACCCCACAAGAATAGGCAGAACCTCTAACAGACAATCCATCCTAGATTGGACTCTCACAAATAAATATAATACATTCCTTCTAGCAGGTTGCCTCCCCAGTACCATAAGTGACCACCTACCAAATCAGAAACAATCTCATTCCACCCAGACAATTAGTCTATATGCTAATCCATAACACAAAGAAGTTTAATACCCACACTTTAACTCCCTTCTCCAACAAATTAACTGGTCCCCCCTCAAAACACTACCTCTAGATGACACCAACTTCCTCAACATCCTAAACAGCCTGGCCCCCTGCAAAACAGCTAGAATAAAATATCACCACACACCCTGGCTTACAAACAACATCAAAGACCTATTATAAGAAAAGGACAGTACATGGGAACACTGGTTAACAAACAAAAGCAATGACAACCTACTTTTCCAACAACTGAGGAATAAAGCCAAATCCTAGATAAAAGCTGACAAAAAAGCCTACTACATCACTGCACAGCAAAGAAACAAAAACATCCTCAAAAAGTTCTGGGCCACCATAAACAAACTCCTTCAACCTGGTAGTACTTCCACCCCCAGTTCTACCACACTCCCATCAAATGACAGCATCACAACACAATTCAACTCCTTTTTCATAAACACAATTCACTCACTTATTAACTATGACCAAAACATTACTACCGTA
Organism: Protopterus annectens; assembly: GCF_019279795.1. Classification (NCBI taxonomy): domain Eukaryota; kingdom Metazoa; phylum Chordata; order Ceratodontiformes; family Protopteridae; genus Protopterus; species Protopterus annectens. The sequence goes on along the minus strand of NC_056750.1, from coordinate 193,916,101 downwards.
ATCCCAGTAGACAATAGTGTGGGTGTAAACTCCTTCTCCTGTAACCCTGTCCCAACCCACACCAAACAAAAAGCTACTCAGTAAGCTCAAGCCCACCAGCGTAGCTGCTGACAACCTCTGAACAGAATTCCTCAAAACTGCCTCCAGAATCATAGCCTACCCCATTTCTATCCTCATCAACTGCTGCATCACCGAAAACTATGTCCCACTAATCAGGAAAGTCTCCTATATCACTCCACTACATAAAGGTGGCAACTCTACCAAGCGTACCAATTACAGACCCATTGCCATTCTTTCACCCCTCTACAAAATACTAGAAAAACGTATTCACTCCCAGCTTCTCAACTACCTTCTCTTCAATAACTTATCAAACACACAACATGGTTTTCGCCCCCACCACAGCACCACAACTGCCCTCATCAGCTTTACAAACACAATAAACGAACAGGGAACTCAAAATAAATATGCCCCGTCCATCTTTCTAAACCTCTCAAAGGCCTTTGACACAGTTTCGCACCAGAAACTGCTCTCAGAACTAGCCACACTACAGCTCAGTCATTCTTCCCTAGCTTGGTTCCACAGCTATCTAACGAAATGCCAGCAGGCTGTTAGATGGCAACAGGAACTATCATCTCTGCTTCCTGTCAACACAGGAGTTCCACAAGGCTCCATATTAGGCCCCCTTCTTTTTACCATCTTCACAAATCAACTCCATAAATCCACATATCTCGCTTCAGTCTTCCAATATGCAGATGACTCTAACCTCATATGGTCCACCCCCTCTCTAACACAACTACAGGTTATAACACAACAATCCTTCCTAAAAGTAGAATCCTGGCTAACTAACACTAACCTCATACTGGACCCAAACAAGACCAAACCGATGCGCTTTCTCCCCACCAAAACACCCAATTCCCCAGCCACTTTTCAAATCCACTCCTTCAACAACACAACCATAACCACCCACACACAAACCACACTACTAGGTGTCACAACTGATAGCAAACATAAATTCAACCTACACCTTCCTCAAACCATTTAAAAAACACACATCATACTAAGCTCTCTCTATCGAATTAATTGTTGCCTAACTAGCCAATCTAGACTAAACAGCGCCAGGACTCATCTTTTATCCACTCTTTTCTACGCTGCTCCCATCTTTACAAAACTTAACAAAACTGACCTTATCAAACTTGAATGAACCTACAACAAAATAGCAAAGTTTGTCACATTTCCTCCCCACACAGGTCCCATCAATGCTCTGCTGTACAACAAATAAAATGGCTAGAACTCCCACAACTAACCTATACCCAACTTGTCTTAACCTACCAACAAATATACCAACCAAACAGAACCCCAGCCCTACAAAAAAAACTCCAGCCATATGCCAACACTCGACAACTCCGATCCTCACACAAAACACTCTCCCAAGTATCCAAAAGCAACAACAAAGCCGGGGACGCCCTCTACTCCCACCACATTTCTAAACTTTAGAACTCAATCCCTCAGCACATCCTAAACACTACCAACCTACACCAATTAAAATCTTTGCTCACAGACCACCTCACTAACAACTGGCTCTGCTCCTGCACCAACCCAGGCTAATACCACACAAGCCCACATCAAATTTCATCCCCTACATTTTATATTCACCACTTAGACCCCTACTCCCACTTTTCCATTACCCATTATTCTAACCCCCACAAAAACCTTTGTCAACAGAGCTAACAGCACCTACCAGCTACCTACAATAAGATGATAATTCCTCTATCTTTCTGTAAGGGTATACATATGTATACATATTAAAGTGTACTGAGATGTACTCCTGCTCTCTAAAAAAAAAAAAAAAAACAGTATACCCATTGTTTAATTTACTTCCTTGTTTTCTCTAAATATTTCTGTAAAATTCTATGTAAAATCTACACTGTACCTGTCAATGTTATTCTTGTTTCTATCACATCTTTTCTCCCCGGCCTCTGCTGAAAACGGGCTCACACCCAGACATACTATCCCAGTCAACAAATGTAAAATAAAATAAAAATAGAGCAGACTCTTCTGTAGTCACTATATCTGATTTCGATATTGCAGGAGCTCTGCCACAAGGCCCTACATACACAAGTTTACTGAGAATTGTGTCACTGCTTAATAGCCTGCGGTCACTTCATCTGACCTTGATACTGCAGGAGCTCTGCCACAAAGCCCTATACCTATAAGTTTACTGAGAATTTTGTCACTGCTTAATATCATGCAGTCACTAGATCTGACCTCGATATTGCAGAAGCTCTGCCACAATGCCCTAAACTTATAAGTTTATTGCAAATTTTGTCATTGTTTAATGTTAGCATATTTATCATGAAGAACCTTGCTGCGTATTGACTTTAATCAGTTATATACATGCCTGTTCTATGACTGAAAATCTCTATGAAATAGTCCATGTACTCTAAGGGTCTTTTACAAAGTTAGGCACTCTTTCCTTTAATTTGACCAGTAGACTATACTACATATGTCAGTTATTTAGTCTCAGGAAATGACAGACAACCTGTTTTACTTCCATCTCTTGTTAATTGATTTCCTCTGGCTATAAACTGACTGTTGTCAGTTATAAATTAACCTGAAGGTGGGATTGTCACTGTAGTAGAATGTATTGCTAAATATCCCCTCAGTGTTGTCTCCTCTTATACCCAGTCACTATCTTCCTTCATAAAGCAGGTATGTGTTGTATGTTATTACATTTCTATTGTTCTAAGACTGTGTAAACAAGTGAAAAGACTTTGGTAGTATTTCTCTCCAAAAAAACAAGTATGCATAATTCCCCATTATACTAAAATCCTTCTAAGAGGAGATAGACACCCTAATCCTGGTCCAATCTATCACAATGGACAGAAAGATAATTCTCTCCAACACACATCTGTAATGCAATGACCAATTCTCTCCTACACACTTCTGTAACCCAACAACAGTCAATCCCCAACCCTGGTAATCTAATTTTTGCTGAAATAAATGTTAGAAGTATAAGAAATAAAACTGCTGATCTACATGTTTGGATTATACAATATAGGCCCTGTGTTCTTACTGTAACTGAAACATGGCTTAAACCCAGCATAAATAACTCAAAAGTTATACCTTCTAGGTATAATATTATCTATAATGACCATATAAAGAGGAAAGGTTGTGTTATTGCTTTACTATTTCCCAATACATACCACATTTCCCCTTACAGCAAACCAACACCGAAATTCAGTTCAGCAGAGCTTCTTATTGTTTTCCTCAACATAAACAATTATAAACAAATATATATTACTGTCCTTTACGTCCCTCCTGGCAACAATACAGCTATATTGGAAGATATCCGACATTTGATATCCATAACACTTCCACAAGAAAAAAATATTACTAGGTGATGTGAATGTCAATAGGTTGAACATAAACTTTAACTCCCAAACAACTAGCATGAACTTATATGGTTTCACAAAATGAATTTATAGCCCCACACCTTATAGCAAGACATCAAATTCTCTATTAGACTGGATCCAACTATCAGACCTTAGCCAATACTCCACCACAGGTGCAATGTAAGACTCTCTCAGTCATCATCTCCCAGTCTATACGACAAGATATCTCACACATGATCTGGTCTTACAGCATACTTATAAAAGAACAAGTAACCTTTCCAAGTTTAACCCAGAAATGTTCATTACGACACTATCATCTATTAACTGGAACTTCCTAAAAATCCTCCCCTTAAACGATACTGTAATTGAATTCAATACACTTTTTCTAAATATCCTAAATAGCATTGCACTTCTTAGAAAGAGACTGAAAACAAATAATGTGATTTGGTTATCCAAAAAGAGTAGATTGCTAATGCAGGATAGAGAAAAAGCATGGAAAGAATGGCAAAAACATAAACCACCTCAATATCGTGAAAACTTCAGAATGCTTCATACTAAAAATATCAATAAATGAAAACAAAAACTTTACTATAACAACTTTCAGAATAATACTAAACACAACACTTCAAAAAAATGACATCCATTAAAGAAATCTTACATCCCGGCCAAAAATTCAACCCAAACCCTTCTCCAGATAATTAAACTGCAATACAGTTTAACTCTTATTTTATAGATAGAATAGCAACTCTAGCCAAAGATACCTCAAAATCTAATCCCAACCCTGCCCAACAGCTACATATAACCATATTCACTTTTACCTTCAAACCTGAGCCCACATCCTATATAGAACTAGTCTTAAACAAATTTAAAACATGCCTTTCTTCAGCTGATGTCCTTCCAAGAGAGTACCTAAAATAGTAGCAATAGCATTGCCTATCCTGTCTCAATCCTTATAAATAGGTCAATCCAGGAAACCAACATTCTCTCTCTCTTTCTCTCGCTCTCTCTTTCTCTCTCTCTCTGGAAAAAAGTCACACATTATACCTCTGGACAAAGGAGGAAATTCAGAAGACATTGATTACTTTAGAACTATAGCAATCTTATATTACCTTCAGAAAATACTTGAAAAATGTATTCTAACACAATTGCTAGACTATCTCCTACAGGAAGAACCCATATCCCCTACACAGCATAGCTTCCATTCTTGATAAACAAGTACCGGAGCCTGTGTTGGCAATGGGCAGGGTAATTCCAGCCAACCAGCTGTTGCTTTTTGTGAAAGTGTCTTTGAACATAAGGATGTATCCCTGGGCAGTAATTGGAGCCTTTATCCGGTTTGGGACTTGAATGATAATAGGCAAGATACTGTTGGGTCCTGTACTGTTAGTGGGTCTTCATTTCTGGTTGACCCGAACAATTCTACCTGTTGGATGAATATGGAATTCTCTTGGGATAATGGACAGATTGACTTTAGCACTTTATTTGATGTCATGGTTGAAACTAATGGCCCGAATATTATAGTCAATTTGACGGGTGATTACAAAGTCTACAATTATTCTAAAAATTGTATTAACACAGCACATGCTGATCTGTTAGCAAAAGGATTTACCTTTGTGCCATGCAGGTGGGGTGATTTGTCAGGTATTTTAATAGATCTGAAACTTTTTATGCGTAAAATTAATCTAAGGTCATGGTTTAATGGGGAAACTACGAGGAACATAGCAAGGTGTTGAAAAGACTCAGCTATTTTAACACCCCCTTGAATGGAACTATAGGGACATATGAGAAGGTCTTTGAAACAGACATATGAGATGGTTATAGACAGCGACCAGATAAATTATCAAGTAACTTGTTACCTGAGGAAAAGGATTTATAGTTAGAACTGCCTACGGACACCGGATAAAGAAGTCAGACAAGGGTAGTGGAGCTGTAATTCTTGATAGAATTGACTATTCTGATAAGATGATAACATTGTTAACTGAAGATACCTATTGTGAAAGCAATCTCAATGAAATACACATAGCCTATAGAAAATTAGATCTTTTAATAGAAGATATGTTGTACCAGGGGCAAATTAACAAAAAAGATTATCAATATTTAAAAAATGACCATTCAGTTATACCAAATATTTTCGGTATCCCTAAAATCCACAGGGGCCTTGAATTTTTACAATTCAGGCCCATTGTGGATGGTAAAAGGGCAAAGACTTGTTTTATAAGTAAATACCTGGATCATCATTTGCAAAAAGGGTTGGGAGCCTTTTCCTATATAACAAAGGATTCTTGGCAATTCCTGGAACATCTTAATGGAGTCAACATCACTGAGAATACTTATTTAGTTACTACAGATGTATATAACTTATTTTCAGTAATACCCCATGATATTGGGATAGAACAGCTGGGGATACAATTAGATAAGACCAACCTTTTTGATCAGGATGAAGTCAATGTTCTCACTACACTAATGGAGGCAGTGTTAAATAATAATTTCCTACACTTTGAAGGACAATATTACAAGCAGATGACTGGTGTAGCTATGGGGGCAGCTTGTGCCCCCATATATGCTAATTTTGTTATGTCTCATTGGGAGCAAGAATATATATTTTGCAGTGAATTTTGGGCATATATGAAACATTATACCAGATTTTGGATGATATTTTTATTATGTGGGATGGAGATGAAGACATTTTAGAAAGCTTTTTACAGTATATTAATCACACAATTGTGTTTTTTAAATTCAACCACGAGTACAGTAAGGTTAATGAGTCATACTTGGATGTTAATTTAAATATTGATAGCAATAGTAATACTTTGTGATCTAATATTTTTAGAAAACCCACATTTTCCATTTCATATTTGGAATTTGGTAGCTGGCACCCTTACCATCAGAAAAAATCTATTGTCAAGGGACAATTTGTAAGAGCTGCCAGAATGACATCTGTGGACCAAGATTTTTTACTAGAGCTCGAGTATATGACACAGTTATTGGTCAAAAGAGGTTATCCTGAGGCTCTTTGTGAAATTTTAACAGAAGAAGTTAGACACAAAAGAGCAGGGGGTGTTTACATATGCATACTGAGAGGGATCATGGACCCTGACAATGGAAGTAGTTCTAGTATGCCAAGAAATCAGTTTGATACAAGAAGGAAAATGGGGACTGACCTATTGTTCATCACCACTTTTAATCAGGATGCTGAATGGGTGTTTCATATCATCCTAAAAAATTGGAGAATGTTATTTGCTGACAGCTCCCTTATGGATAAGGTGGGGGGACCCCCTAGGATTACCTTTAGAAGGGACAGATGTTTTAAGTAGATCTTGAAAATGGGGGCCCATATTGATTTTCATCAGAACAGCAGAGCACCTGGCAATTTTAAATGTGGAAGATGCAATGCATGTGCATACATTTTTGAGACGGGTGAAAGCATTCGGATCAATGGGAGAATTTTTTATTTTCACGGACATTTTAATTGCAACAGCAACAATTTAATTTATGTGGCTAAATGCGAGCATTATTCTGCCTTTTATGTTGGTAAGACCAGCAGACATTTTAAGGATAAAATTAGGGAGCACAATGCTGACATTAAGAATATGAGGTCTACCAATGCCCTAGCTAGACACATTATTAAAAGTCCAAGCCACAAGTTTACATTTGTGGTGTTGCAGCAGTTTCTGAAAGATATGCAGGGTAGGATGTTAGACCTCGACTTAGATATTTGTTAATTAAGGTGGCAATTGAGGATGGGTGCCTCCATTTTTCCTAGTATCAATGATAGTATCAGTATAGCAGCCATACTTAAATTAAAATATATTTAGGTTAAAACATATTCTATCAGTGTTTGAGGCAATTTATCCACTTTTTTTACAGTAATTTTTGGTAATGTTTTGGTAATTTTTGCTGGTTTTACAAAGACTGTGTTAGAATTTTAAACAAATAGTTGATGTGTTTACCCCATTGTACTTGGGAATTCAACGTAGACTGAAGCATGTGTTCCTCAGAACCCCCCACTCACCACATAAACCTTTATGGATTTTTCACAGGACATATCCTCCCCCACTAGGATCAGTAAAGCCAACAATAAAGCAAGTATTCTGGATTGGATTCTTATTAACACCCATCCCCTCAAATACAAGAGTGGGAACCTGCCTGATGATGTAAGTGATAACCTCCTCACCTATTTAATGAGGCAAAAAGCTGATATCCACAACCAGTCCATTTTTAAAACATTAAGGAACAATAAGAATTTCAACTGCACAAATTTCCAAAATGAACTCAAATCTTGCAGTTGGTCAGTTCTGAAACAATTACCACTTGAAGAAGCAGTATATTACTTTAATACCAAATTCCTATCCATCCTTGACACCCAATGCACCAGCACAGACTATTAGAACCACAACAAAAGTTGCTCCTTGGCTCTCAAAAGAAACCAGACATAAAATGCTACTTAGAAATAGGGCTTGGGCCACTTGGAAGACCACAAAAAACCCATAGATCAACTTAAATACAGACAGCTAAGAAATGAAACAAAAAAATCCACCACATTAGACAAGAAAAACACCAAAACAAGCCACAGAAGTTTTGGGCTGGTATAAACAAACTCCTTAGTCCAGGACAGTCCTCCACTCCTACCCCCCCTTGGATTCTAACCAAAACCCCCCAGCAGAAATTGCCAATACCTTTAACAGCTTCTTTACAACAACCATCCAGAACCTAGCTAACAAATTATCCCCTGGATGCCCATATTCTCCGGCCACTACACCCTGCTCCCAACTCCCCTTTAACTTCAAGCCAGTTTGCATATCTTTGGTCCCAAAATTACTTAAAAAAACTAAAGCCTACCACCGTGTTGGCTGAGCTCCCTGCAGAATGTCTACAAAAAACTGCAGATGCCATAGCATACCCCATTACTATCCTGATCAAGAGAACTATAACTGAAGTGCCCATTTCCTCCATCTGGAAGATATCCCATGTCATCTCACTCCATAAAGGGGGCAGCTCTACTGAACTTTCAAACTATAGACCCATAGCTGTTTTGTCACCCTTGTCTAAAATTATGGAAAAAGCATCCACAATCAACTCCTGAACTATCTTATCCAAAATAATCTTCTAGCCAACACCCAAGATGGCTTCAGACCATTCCATAGTACAACCTCAGCCCTCCTTTCCTTCTCTAACATCATTAACCAACACCAAAACAATAATAAACTTTCCTCTGCTATCTTTCTCAATCTTTCAAAAGCCTTTGATATGGTAAACCACGAAATACTCATAAACACTTTGAAATCCATCTCTCTAGAGGACCAGGCCCTCCAATGGTTTCAATCATATCTCAGTGGTAGACAACAGGCTGTTCTATGCCAGAGCAAACTATCCACCCTTTTACCCATCACCCTCAGAGTACCCCAATGCTCCATACTAGGTCCACTATTATTTTCCATTTTCATCAATGATTTGTATAAGGTCTTCCCAAATGCAACATGCATTCCATATGCGGATGACTCCACTTTAGTATGCTCCGACATTTCACCTACAGAGCTGCAAATTCTATCCCAAAATACTTTTAACACAGTTGAAAATTGGCTCCTTAACCGTCACCTCATGTTAAATCCTAATAAAACCAAACTACTGCTTTTCTCCCCCACTCACAAGTCTGCCCCTATAACCTTTACATTAAAATCCAACAACGGCACCATTATTTCCCCAGATTCCTCAACTAAAATGTTAAGAGTTATAATAGATAATAATAACCTTAAGGTCAATCTGCATACCAATAAAACTATTAAAACAGTTAATAAAAATCTTGTAAATCCACAAAGCCAAACGAAACCAAGAAGTACACAAAAAAGCCCAAGCCTTGACAAGCAAGTGCTGGATTTATTTTTCAAACTGCAAGTAAACACTTTCATTCCAAAAAGCATTTACAAGGATTGTCATCAGGCAATTACAAAAAAAATGACTGCCTGGTTAAATACATTTAAAGCATGACATCACTTCCTGACTCATATTTAAAAGCACACTGTCCTACTTACACATAAAAAGATGTGATTTAAAAACATATACCTTAAGAAAAAGTGAAACATGTAAATGTGCATGAATAGGAAAACATGACCCTGACATTAAAAACTATGAAGTATTTTAAAAAACAAACACAAAAAATGTGTATTCATACTATTTACATACATATGAAGTATCTGACTTAATAATCCTTTAGATTTCCTTCAGAAAATGCATGCTGTCACAAAACACATTTTCCTACTAACTTTCTATGGTTATAACAGCAATATTTTAAACTTTTTCCTTGCTGTGACTTCTCTATCTTGGTTCACTATATAGGATCAAGCCCTTTCTAACGCCATTAGCCAGAACTGTAATTGCTCATACACATCTACTCTTCACCCTCCTCTATGCTTCCCCTCTATTTATAAACCTCAGCAAAACTGACCTTAATAAACTTTCTAGCAGCTACAATCACATTGCTAGATTTGCTACAGATGCAGCCTACAGAAATCATTACTGTCATAACCTAAATCTACTAGGATGGCTTGACCTACTTCAGGTTAACCAACTAATAGTTGCACACAAGATCCTGTACCAACCAGATAATACACCTGTACTTAAAAACCTCATCACCCCCTACTGAGCGAACTTCGTTCATCTGAAAGACTACTAGTTCAAACTCTCAAATCCAACAACACAGCCGGTAAATCTCTATTTGCTAACTCTGTTGGCAAAACTTGGAATTCTCTTCCTGCTAATTTTGCATCTGAACTCTCTCTACTTCATAGGTTCATAGGTTCGTACTAGGCTATCTGCCCAAGGGCATTTATAAGCCTAGCCCATAGTTATTTGGCTTTAGTTTGAATAAAACTATGCCTATTATTTTGCTGTGCCTCTGTCAAGCAGTGACACTGAAGTAATCCCTGGGGTATATCTGCGATCCCCCATCCATTGGTCAAGATTCCTCTTGAACAAGGCCAGCGAGGTGCTCTGCCTCACATGTACCGGGATTTTGTTCCACAGCATAGGGAGTCTCTGGGTGATGAATCTGTCCCTCCAGCACGTTCTATTAATAACCATGTCAAGGTTTAAGTCTCCCGCCCTTGTGGTTCTGAGGGATGTAGATTTTTTGAGGTGAAGCATTTTCATCAAATCAGGGTTTGACATGGCCTTATATGTCAGGCACAGGTCTCCTCTGAGTAAGCGGTATGAGACTGAATAGAGCTGGAGTTCTTTCAGTCGGGCAGCATAAGACATATTTTTGAGACCCTTTATCCTTTTGGTGAGGAACTTTTGTGGCCTTTCCAGCTGCTGCAGGTGTCGGGTCAGATACATTCTGAATGGGGCATTGTACTCAATCATAGGTCTAATGAGTGATGAGTACAGGGGGACGATGACCTCCCTTGATCTAGATGTGAATGCCTTCATGATCAGGTGGGCAATGTAGAAGGTTTTCCTAACTACTTTAGCAACATGAGTGTCAAACGAAAGGCTACTGTCAACCTGGGTCCCCAGATCCCTGATGACTTCTTCTGTGCTCAGTAGATTGCCACCTATATGGTAGCTAGGGGTAACCTTGTTTTTCCCGAAGGGTATGACAATGCATTTCTTGGCATTTAACTTTAGGCCATGGCTCTGGCACCAGTTATCCGTTTCTGTGAGGCCCTCCTGAAGGATATCTGTGTCAGATGTGTTTTCGACTATGGCGCCCAGTTTGCAGTCATCTGCAAACTTTGTCAGCCATAACCCTCCTGTGTTTGCTTGTACTTCAGAAAAGTAGATGCCAAACAAGAGTGGACCCAGGACTGATCCCTGTGGGACACCACTTGTGACAGGCTTTGAGTCTGACATGGCTCCAGCAACTCTGACCCTGTGGGTTCTGTCACTTAGCCAGTTTGCAACCCATCTTGTGATGTATGGGTTTACATTCAAGCTGATGAGTTTTTCGATGATACCTGAGTGGGGTATTGTGTCGAAGGCCTTTGCCAGGTCAAGGTAGGCTGTATGGACTGCCTTTCCCTCATCAATGGCCTTGGTGACTGTCTCGAAAAAGTCAACCAAGTTTAAAAGGCATGATCTGCCTTTGACAAAGCCAAACTGTGTTGGATCCAAAGTCTGAAGTTCCTTATGTCTTTATTTATGAGTTTCATTATGATCCTCTCCATGGCTTTGCAGATAAGGCTTGTCAAGCTAATGGGATGGTAATTTCCAGGGTTGGTGGAGGCACCGCCCTTGTGAAGTGGGACCACAGTCGCCATGCGCCACTCCTTGGGTACATATCCTGAGGAGAGGCTAAGATTAAACAGCTGTCCTAACTGCGGGTTTAATTCCTCATTGAGTTCATGGAGCACACAGCCGGGGACACCATCCGGTCCCATGGATGCTGTGTTTTTGCTTTGGAGAGCAGTTCTCACCTGGGTGTTGGAGATGTTTGGGGGCTACAATCCTCTGGTATAGATATCTCTCCTTTTGGGGGAGAAGTTTGCACTGAACCTGTCAGCCAGTATGTTGGCAATGTGTGTAGGTTCAGTAATCTTCACATCATTTTGAACTAATTCTGAGCATATCTGGGAGTTTCCTCCTAGGTTTCTAACATAGCTAAAGAAGGCCTTATGATTGTCTTTTGAGTCCTTGGCGATTTTTCTCTCAAAATTTGCCTTGGATGATTTTATGAGAGCTCTTAGTTTTTACTTATAATGATCAAAGGTGTCTTACCTTTCAAGGATTTTGCTCTATCTTGTAGTAGCTTCCTCCTTTGTTGTAGAGCTTGTTTATGGCTGGGGTCCACCAGACTGGACGCTTGCCTTTGGTACAAAGAGTCTTAGTTTTGTTTGGGATTGCCTGATCCATGCAGTCCTGTAGGTGCTGGTAGAAGGCATTTGTAAGTGATTCAGTGGTTTGAGTAATGTTTACCACTGGCTCAGGGGCCTTAAAGGAGACCACATTAGTTTTAGAAGTGTGAAGTCGGCTTTTGAGAAGTTTTTCACTGTGGTCTTTTTATTTCAGGTGGGGGGGATGAGGACCTCCAGCGACATTAGTTTATGATCTGATCTCACGAGTGAGGGTATACTTGTTGAACATTTTGATCCCATGTTCGTGATGATGAGATCAGGTATGTTTTCTCCTCTTGTGGGGATGGTGACTAGTTGTTCCATGGCATTTGAGTTTATGAACACCAGGAACCTTTGGGCTAGAGTGTTTGGGCTTGAGTAGTGTTCCCAGTCTATATTAGGGTAGTTGAAGTCACCTAGTATGATGGTGTTTGGAGATACATTTATCCCCTCCATTGTTTTCAGGAAGGCCATGTGAGGTTCCTGAGTTTGAGAGGGTGGCCTGTAACATGCTACAAATTGCAGAGCAGTCTTGCCTATGGTTAATTGCACCTGGATGGTCTCCGATGCATCGTGTTTGCCACCAACCTTGAGGTGTGGGTGTCCTTTATGAATATGGACACCCCCTTTCTTGGTGTTGTCCGGATTTTGGGGCATGATATGAGGTGAAACCTGCTAGTGCTGGGGTGCTCTCAGGAGCCTTGAACCAGGTTTCTGTCACAGCACAGACATCGATGTTCTCCATACTGAGAAGGGCCTCGGTGCGTGCATCTTGAGATTGAGACTTCTGGCATTGAGCAGCATTACCCTTAGTTTTTACTTTTTGTGTTCTAGGGTGGTAGGTTTAGAATTTGAGCCTTGCCTAAAAAGGCACTATGGGGTGGCAAGAGCCTTTGCCAATATCCGAAGCCTAGGGATGACAGGTGCAAGCCGCCCTTGGCTTGTCCAGCATGTCATCCCAGGCAGACAGACATTGATCCCTTTGAATGACACCAGAATTTAAGCCAATTATTAAAGCTGATCATCTTATCACTGTATTGTGGCATCATTCTAGGTGAAGGTAGGATACTGCTCAAGGTCAGGGTCATACCTGCCTGGGCTACATAATCAGAGAGCTCCTCAATGTCTCTTTTCATGTAGTCCAGGAGGAGGTACGTCTCAGGTCGTTGACACCAGCGTGGACAATGACTGAGTCGCACTTGTACCTGCTGTTGAGAGACCTGAGTGCTTGTGTTATGTGCGGATTCTAGCGCCCGACAGGCAGCTTACTGTGACCTTCTCCTTACTCAGTCTGGTGAGTGGGACGTCAGTGTGTCTGACTATGGAGTCACCTATGACAAGTATGTTTGGTGTATTTGGCCTTAAGGGCAGTGACTGCTTTGCACACTGATTTTGTTGTTTATGTGTTGTTTGTGTGGTGTATTGAGTTTGCAGTTGCTTGGGTGTCTGCTTTGGAGGCCTCTGCTGTTTAGGTACATTTTACTCAGAGCCTCGAGTATGTCTTAGTGTGTTTATGTGTTTGATTCAGTGGTGTGGTTGAGTTATGTGAGACTGGTATTGTGGTGTGTGTAGTTGCCTTCTCCTCCTGCCTGGTCTTGCCAGTCCTGAGTTGAGAGAGCTCAGCCTCCAGTCTGGCTAAATAGCTGCATCTCTCACAAGTGTTAGTGTTACGTGGGAGGAGGAGAGGGTTGTCCGTGTACATGAGACAATTGTAACATTGTCTCAGAATTCCCAGATTCACCAACTGGGCAGGAGAGGACGCCAGCATCTGACCCTTCGACATGCTAGAAAGAATTATGAGTTGGTATGAGACAGAAAGTAGTGGACTTAGCAGGAAGTGGGCACTCCTGGGGGTTTTGCTAGTGAGAGATTTGTATAATATAGGAGTGCTTGACCTGCAAAGAGAATGCTTATAAGACAAGGGATATGCTTATAAGACAAGTGCTGAGCTTTTTGAGAAGAAAAAGCTATTTGGAATAAGTGCTGCACTTTTTAGTGTAGGTGTAAACTGTTTAGGTTCCTAACAGAGCAGTTCTAAGGGAACAATTGAAGAACAGACTTTCTGGAGCCAGAAAGAGTTTAACCTTGTTTAACCGGCGCTGCCCGATGCTGCTCTAGTGGCAAAAAAGCACGTTAAAGCGTGCTTGATAGCAGGGGCTGGAAAGAAGCAGGAATAGACCCAAAGGGAAAATAAAACTACAGTTTCAAGTCAGTAACCACCTCACGGGGGCAGGGAAGCTGCTCAATGTTAGTCACTGCCACTGATCAACAGAGAGACCCTCCTCCAGCCCAAGCAAAATGGCCTCACAGAAACTTTCAAACAGTTCAGGAACAGCAAGCCTGTAACTGAACTTTTTAACTCTCAGAAAAGTGGGAAAAAGCAAGATTTTTTTTTTTTTTTACAGAGATAGCAGAGGTTCACAAGTAATATCAAGTTATAACAGTGCAGTAAATGACCCCACACAAGAGTGCTAGGTCAAGGACAGAAAATATGCAAGTTTTAAGAAAAAAACGATTTAAAATTAAGTGCAAACAGGAATTTCAGCAAACAGCTTTTGGTTGTGCTCTAAATACAGCTACTAATACAGAAATCAAGTTTAACAAGCCAGAAAATGCTCAAGCTAGGCAGCTATGCAGAAAAACTTAGCAAATAAACAGAGAAAAAATACTTAAAATCTCAAAAGTGGCTCCCTTCTTCTCTCAGCGTTTTTTCCTCTTAGAGGGTGCTTCACCAACAGCCAACAAGCCTGGAAAGATGCCCAAACCACGAGGCAACTGGGTTTTAAGAGAGGAAGATGATGGAGTTATGGAAATGACCCCTAGTGGCCAATAAAACTACAGCTTCAATTCAAGAAAAGTCTGATTCAGTACTTTAAAAAGCGATGGCTATATCCTTGTCCTAATCCAGACTAACTCTAACAATCACTTGTGCACATGGAGGACTTCTGCCTACATTTTATTGTTTCTTAACTTATAAATCCTATGATCTCCTTGGATCTGCTACCAGGTTAGCCTACTAGGCATTCAGTGCCCTATCATTCTTAAAAACATTGTCTAGAATTTTCCATCTGAGTAAAAATGTAATAATTTGTTTGTGTATCTGTTTTTGTGTTTGTTTACATATGTGCAAAAATCCTTTTATTTGTGTTTTATTTTGGGTTTTAAACTGTAAAAATGTAACAGTTCGTTGAATGTCTTTTTGGAGCTTTTCTCCCTGGGCCTCCGCTGAAAATGGACATGTATTGGACTATCCCGGTAAACAAATGTAAAATAAATAAAATAAAATCCTTACTAATCTCTTGGCTTCACAAAAAATAAAACAGGAACAATGCTATAACAAAGTTGCTAAATTTGCAGCACATACCCCTTTCAGAACCCACCACTGTATAGCACTGAAAAGCCTAAATTGATTAGAACTGCCACATCATCTAACATATACACAAATTCTTAACACCTCTAAAATTATCCAGGCTCCATCTACATGCCCAGCACTAAAAATCATTCTACACAATTATGTTTCTAGTTGGTCATTGCAGTCCAGTGACCAAAATTCCTGCCTGTCTACAACCCTAGCAAATCTGCTGGCCATTGTCTGTACTTGTGCAAGGTTGCGAAGGCCTGGACCTCCTTACTTATATCCTTCAGGTCTAGACCCTCCAACCATCTTTCAAAACAACTCTGAAACACTTTCTAGATAAAATCTGGCTTTGTTCTTGCTGAAAAACAGGATAACCTATATCCCCAAATGTGAATGAGTACCTTTTCATTCGTTATACAGCCTTATTATCCATTCTTCACTTACTTCCTTACTGCTATCTACTTTTCTTCCCTGACTTTATTTCTAAATATACCATAAGCTTATTTTTCCCTCACTTCATATTGCAAATCCTCTTTGCATTAGACTAACTTTATTTTCAACTTCTCTACAAACTGTCTAAAATTTCTCTAAATATTAAATGATTGTCATGTACCTTGTATCAATTCTTAACCAATGTTTTTTATATTATGCCTAATTTTTTATAATTATTTAAACTGCAGATGTTTTTGTTTTATTTCTGAAGCATGCAAAATTATTGTTCTTAAAATTTTTTGTAATAATTTGGAGCTGTTCTCCCCAGGCCTCTGCTGACAATGGTCTTTTACCCAGATGAACTTTCCCATTAACCAAATGTCAAAGAAAAACATTTTTTTTGCAATTGCAGAAAAACTAGAAGAAGAGTAGACATAGTTTATTACTTCAAAATATATTTGATCACTATCTCATAAGAAAATGGGATTAGCTATCAGTCTCTTTATTTTTATGACAGATTCACATCACTTGAACAACTGTAAAAACCTAACCCAGTTCTTCTGAGAACTGGTCACTGAAGATCTTTAAAATTTTGAGGTGTCATTCAGCCTTTCTCCTAAGTAAGAAGGGTATAGATTTGTAGAGTCTTTACTGCTTGTAACTTGATCATCTGAAGTTGTTAGGGCAACTACAGTGGTCTTGGCAACAGTTGCGTTGGCACTGATATGAACATGGTTTTATCTCTCCTTATCTTTTGTAAGACCTTGAGATGAGTGGGATGGGTAGGAATGCATACAGTAGTATCCCTTTCCAAAGGATGGAGAATGCATTCACTGTTCACGTCTGTCTCAGAATTTCTACAGCTGGTAATTCATCTGTGATGTGAAAAGGTCTTTCAATGGGGATCTCCATCTCTGCTGTAAGCTTTGAAAGGCCATGGGAACCAGTCTTAAATTATGATTGTCAGATGCAAATGTGCTTATTCTGTCTTATCAGTGAGTTTTAGTCTGAGAGAATGTGGAAGGCCATGTATCAAACTGTCAGGGTTAGTCTACACAGTTGGTACAAAGGAGTGCCTCAACTTGTTTGTGTGTCACTTGACTGAGTATTGTCTGTGATTACCATCATTGTCTTACCCTGCTTGCTGGATTGTCGTGAAAGTTCATAAGTCAGAAAAAATAACATTGTCTCCTTACAGATGATGCACTTCACAATCATGGAAGTTTTGACACTTCTATAGCTGAGCACCTTGAGCCCCCCACCCCCCTGGCTAGGTCTGTGATATCCATGCTCATGCTTTGTGTACTCTCCAGAATTAAAAATGGCTCCATTGTTTGCTTAGTACTTATTCTGATCACTATGTGAATTCTCTCCTAACAGAGTAATGAAGAGGTAATCTGTAAGGAATAATCATCAGAAGTGATTTCTAAGGATTGAAAGAGTAGATTGATTGCAACAGATAGAGTAGATCACAAATTAATTGCAAGGGATAATAAATCAGATCAGAGGCAACATGTAAGGAATGATAGAGCAGATCAGAGGTAATGTGCTGGTGAAAGGATGATAGAGCAGATCAGAATAATGCCTGAGGGATGTCATGTGTAAAGGACGACAGATGAGAACAAATGTAATGCGTACGGGAGGGCAGAGGTGATCAGAGATAATATGAAAGGGAGGACAGAGGGGGATCAGAGGTAATGTGTAAGGGTCACCAGAGGGGATCAGGGGTAATGTGTAAGGTATGGCACAGCAGATTGGAGGTAATATATAAGAGAGGACAGAGGGGGTCAGAGGTGATGTTTAATGGGTGACAGAGCAGATAAAAGTGATTTTTATGGGATGATAGAGCATAATATGTAAAGTATAATATAAGAGATAAGAGATATTGCATAAAGAATGAAAGAGAGGATCAGAGGAGATGTCTAAGTGATGAAAGAGCAAACTGCAGGCAGTTTGGAAGGGATGAACAAATGGATCAGATGAAATGCACAAGGGATAACAGAATGAATCGGAGGTATTTTGTAAGGGAGGACAAAGTCAATCAGAGGTAATGAGTAAGGGGTGACAGAGGGTAACCATCTGAAATGTTGGAAACTGCCACAGCAAGTGCTGAAACATGGAGAATGAATGGCCCAAGAAATGGACTTGCATATCCTAAGTTCAAGTTGGCTATTTCTGAAAATATTCTATTTTTTGCCAAGGTATGACAATATACAGAATTAATATATATAAGTTTTGGGGGCACAGATGGGCCTCCCACTTGAAAAAAAAAGAAAAGCATTTTCTGTCTTTTATTTTTTTGTTTTAACTGTGTCATGGCTGTCAGCATTTCAAGTGCTGACTTGTCAATAGGAAGCCATATAAAAGCAGAAAGCATGTAATCTATAAGTGAGGAGAGAGAGCATATCTATGTCTAAAGGATAAAAGAGCTGATCAGAAGTAATGTATAAGGGATGACAGAGCAGGACAGAGGTAATGTGCAAGGGATGGCAGAACATATCATAGGTAATGTGAAAGGGATGCGAGAAAAGACTATAAGTAATGTGTAAGGGATGACAAAGGCGGAGTGTCCACCGATCCGGGAAATTATAGACCCGTCAGCCTAACTAGCCTGATTTGCAAGGCCACGGAATGGATTATTATGCACCTCATTAGCAAGGACACTGGCAACATCCAAACACTTGCTCTCACACAGTTTAGCTTTGTCAAGGGGAGGTTATGTCTGCTAAATTTGGTCGACTTCTTTGAGACAGTCATCAAAGCCATGGATAAGGGGAACACAGTGCATACCGCCTACCTTGCCCTGGCCACAGCCTTTGACACTATTCCTCACTTGAGCATAATAGCTAAACGTTCTCAATTAGGCATCAATCCATATGTTACCAGATGGGTAGCAAACTGGCTCACTGACAGAAGTCACATAGTCAAATTAGGGGAAGCCAGCTCAAGCAGTAGACCTGTAACAAGTGGCATACCCCAGGGCTCGGTCTTGGGGCCTCTGTTATTTGGGATATACTTTTCTGAGGTGCAGGCCAAAACCAGTGGGCTATGGCTGACCAAGTTTGCAGATGACTGCAAGCTGGGTGCTGTCATCAATTCCCTTAGTGACGTGGACATCCTCAAAGAGGATTTCACCCAAACAGATGACAGGTGCCAGAAATATATCCTCAGGCTGAATAACAAAAAAATGCAACATCATCCTCTTTGGGGAGTGTGACCCCCCCCCCCACAAATTATCAAATTAATAATGTCTTAAACGCTCAATCAGTCGTGAGGGATTTGGACACCCAGGTTGATAGCAACCTGACTTTTGACCAGCATGTTGCTTCTATGGTACAGAAAGCCTTCTACATGGCCTACCTCATAAGTAAGGGTATCTCATCCAGGGACACGGAGATCATAACATCCCTGTAGTCTTCCCTTATAAGGCCTGTTATTGAGTACAACCACACCTTTCGGCATGTACCTTTCAAAGCACATGCAGCGGTTGGGCAGACCACAGAGGTTCCTCACCAGGACAATCCACAGTCTCAAACATCTACCCTACACAGATAGGCTAAAAGCCCTATCCCTCTACTAGTTTCATACAGACTCCTCAGAGGGTCCTCTGTCTGGAATACATGGTGATCATTGACCCCACCATGATGGGACTGTTGCATATCCGCAAGACAAGCTCCACTTGAGTAACCCGCACACATGGCCTCCACTTGGTCATAACATCAAGAAGACTTGCTGGTGGGACAGATTTGTGTCCCAGAGACTCCCTCATCTATGGAACAGACTCTCTCTCCACATCAAGCAGAGTACCTCTTTACACCTTTTTAAGCACAACCTGGATAACTGGATGGGAAATAGAAAACATACCCCTGGGATTCCACCCATATCCTTGCTGGACAGGGGCATTGGGTGCTAATTTGTCTAAACTCTTGGCTGGGCTTATAAGGGCCTTAGGGTCAATAGACTTGTAACCTCCTGTGATCAAAGGTAATGCTAAAGGGATGACAGAGTGAATCATAGGTCATGTGCAAGGAAATGGCAGAGTAGACAAGAGATAATGCAAAAAAGATTGCAGAGTGGATTACAGTTAATGTGTGAGTGGTGATAGAGTGGATCAGAGATAATGTGTAAGGGGATAATAGAGTGGATTATGGGTAATGTGTAAAGAATGACAGAGCTGAACAGAAATAATGTGCAAGGGGTGACAGAGTAAATAAAAGGTAATACGTAGGGGGGGTTACAGAGGGGATCAGTGATAATGTTCAAGGGATGACAGAACAAATAAAAGGTACTGTGTAAGGAAGGAAAGTGGTCATCAGAGGTGACCAGCGGTAATGTTTATGGGATGACACAGTGGGTTTACATTTTGTTACATTTTACATGTCCATTTTCAGTGGAGCATTAAATCGTGTATAACAAAACATTAATAAAACAACAAAAGCATAAATAAAACAAAAGATTAGTACATTATATATAACTATCTTCCAAATAAGTAAGTCATTATAATAGAGAAGATATTTATATAGAGGCTAGTTAGGAGATCTACAGGATAGGACAGTATTTTAATAATAGGCTTGGTAGGTAGATGGGTTAGGTAGGGCAGTTTAGAGTAGAAAGGTCAGTGAGTGAAGAAGTTCAAAGAGTCAAGATTAAAAGCAATATTTAGAAGGAGACAGGGTAGTACAGAGGAAGAAAGGCAATAGAAAAGCAATTAGTCAGGGTTATTACAAGAACATAACCAGTGGTTGGAGAGGAAATTGAGGTAGTGTGCAATGGATGAAAGGGTAAATCAGAAGCTGTATGTAAAGGATGACAGAGTGGGTTAGAGGTAACATGTAAAGGATGTCACAACCAAACAGAAGTAGTTTATAAGGGATAATAGAGGGGATCAGAGGTAATGTCTAATGGATAACATAGCAGGTCAGAGGTAATGGGCAATGGATGACAGAGCAGATTAGAGGTAAGGTGTAAGGGATGACAGAGTAGAACATAGGTAACTTGTAGGAATGATAGAGCAGCTCAGAGATAATGTCCAAGGGATGATAGAGGGGATCAGAGGTTCTCAACAATGGATGATGGAGAAGATCAGAAGTAACACTGAATGAATAACCGAGTAGATCACAGGTGAGATGTAAGGGATGACAGAGTGTATCAAAGATAATGTTTATGGGGTTACTGCTCTTCTACTGTAAGTTTCAGAGATGCTACTTTGCATTCCTTATATGCAGTCTGGCCACAGATTTCATCAGGTTAGAGGTTGACATATCACCCAGAGGCTTTTGGAGTATTTATGCTAACATGAGTATTTTTTGGTTCAAGACTGAAAGAACTGTCTCAACTGAATAGTTTCATATCTTGTGCAGAAATTATTTGTTTAATTTGACAGCCATTAATACTCCGGGAAAATGTTTTACATTCTGATGTCATCCTGACTTGAGTAAGATTGGGAGTAACCCTAAAATGGTCAGGCACAGCATGAAGTATCCCAGATTCCAGTGCATGCCTTCCATTGTAAGGGTCTGGATCAAACATTCATCCAGATATGAGAAAACGCAAATTACTTGTGAATTGACAAGAACCCTATTCAAATCATAGCTAGCTATGGGCCTCCAAATTTGACTCAAGATGCCCTCTCCACCTACCTGGACCTCTTTAAATCTATCAAGATTCAACCCTTTACCCTGATCCTAGGTGACTTTAACTATCCAGCCATAGAGTGAAAGAAATACTCAGGCCAAAACGCAAATGCCCAGAGATTCCTTGATTTCATCAATGCAAATGCCTTGGACGAGTTAGTTGACACCTCCACAAGAGGTGAACATATCTTGGACTTGGTATTAACCAACATGAGTAACCACTGCAGCATCCCTACAGTGTCATCTTCCCTGATAAGATCCGACCACTAAGCGGTCACTTTCAAATTCACCATCTCCCCAGACCCCTCAGCTAGGGTCAATCAAAAAAAACTTCTCCAAAGCTGATTACAACCTCCTGAGGGAAGGTATAAACAGCTTCACAGCCCACTACCCCTCCATAGGAACTGGCACATATGTCCAAACTTACACCAAAGTAATATATGAGCATTTATATAGCTGCATGGAATCAGGAATACCCAACAGGATGAAGTCATCCTTCTCAAGGAAGAGTAAACCTGTCTGGTGGACATTTGCAACAAATAAACTATAATAAAAGAAAACAATTGCTGTTCAGGACCAAGAAGGAGCAGGTGTCTAACTGGAATCAATCTCTCCCTACCCTGAACAAGCAAATAAGAGCACTAGTAAAATACACCAAAGCAAACTTTGAGTCCATACTGGCCCCATCTACTAAAGACAATCATAAGGCCTTCTTCACATATGTCCACAATCTCAAGGGTGCACTCAGATCTGCTCGGAATTGGTGGTCAAGGACACTACATACATAAACACTGTAGATATAGCCAACCTGCTGGCAGACAGGTTCAGTGAAAACTTCACCCCTCTGTTTCCCCATCAGTAAAACATGACATCCCCAGTACCTGCCTCCCCCCTTATCTCTATGGAGCAAGTCATTACTGCCCCTTCAAAGGCAAAAAATACAGCCTCAATGGGACCTGATAACATCCCAGGCTGCAACCTATACAAACTCAGGCAGGAAATTGCAGCACCATTAGGCACCCTATTCAACCAAAGCCCATACCGGCTTCATCCCAGCTGAGTGGAGGACAGCCACTGTTATCCCTTTGCACAAAGGTGGAGTGTCCACTAAACCAGGAAATTATAGACCCATCAGCCTAACTAGACTGATCTGCAAGACCATGGAGTGGATTATCATGGACCTCATTAACAAGGACATTGGCAACCTCCAGACACACGAACCCACACAGTTTGGTTTCGTCAAGGGGAGGTCATGCCTGTTAAATTTGGTCGGCTTCTTTGAGACAGTCATCAAGGCCATGGATCAGGGGAAGACAGTGCACACCACCTACGTTGACCTGGACAAAGCCTTTGATACTATTCCCCACCCGGATATAATAGATAAACTCTGTCAACTAGGCATCAATCCATATGTTACCAGATAGGCAGCAAACTGTCTCACTGATAGAACTCACCTAGTCAAAGTAGGGAAAGCCACCTCAAGCAGTAGACCCATAGCGAGCGGTGTACCCCAGGGATCGGTTTTGAGGCCTCTGCTGTTTGGGCTATACTTTTCTGAGATGCAGGCCAAAACCAGTGGGATATAGCTGACCATGTTTGCAGATGACTACAAGCTGGGTGCTGTCATCAATTCCCCTAGTGATGGGACATCCTCCAAGAGGGTCTCACCCAAACAAATAACTGGTGCTAGAAACATGACCTCAAACTGAATGCCAAAAAACACATCATCATCCCCTTTGGGGAGAGTGACATCCCCACAAATTATCACAGGTATAATAAGGTCCTAAGCACACAATCAGTCGTGGGGGGCTTGTCCACCCACATTGATAGAAACTGACTTCTGACCAACATATTGCCTCCATTTTACAGAAAGCTTTCTACATGACCCCCCCACACTAGTAAGGGTATCTCATCCAGGGACAATGAGGTTATAACATCCCTGTATTCTTCCCTTATAAGAACCATTATTGAGCACAATGCCCCTTTTGACATGTACCTCACAAAGCACATGCAGCAGCTGGAGAGACCACAGAGATTCCTCACCAGGAGAACCCAGGGCCTCAAACACCTATCCTACACAGATAGTCTAAAGGCCCTGTCCCTCAACTCAGTCTTCTACCAGGGTGATCTATCTGTCCAGCATCCAAAGCAATCTAAGACCCCACCTTGACAGGATTGCTGCATATCCACAAGTCAAGCTCTACTCAGGTAACCTACACGCATGACCACAACCTGGTCTGTGACATCAATAGGACTTGTTGCCAGGACAGACTTGTGTCCCAGGAACTCCCCCTTTTGTAGAATAGATTCCCTCTCCACATCAAGCAGAGTATGTCATTAACCCTTTTTAAGTGCAACTTGGATAACTGGGTGGGGAACAGAAAATACACCCTTAGAATTCCATATGTGTGCCTGCTGGAGAGTGGCATAGAGTGTTGACTTGTTGGAACATGGGTTAAATTCTTGGCTAGGCTTGTAAGGGCCTCAGGGCCAATAGCCTAATAACTTTCTATGATACTATGAACCAAGGTGGATGAATGCTGGTATGAAATGTTGGATTAACACTCTAGGTGCAGGTCCTTATATGTAGGGATAGGTAAGTAAGCATTCTTTAGATCCAGGGTGACCAATAATGCCATAGGAGAAGTACCTACAAGGTTAGCATTTTGAATTTGGTCATTTCACAAACACATTCCATCTAGGCAGTTCTAGAATAAGTCTCTAGCAGCTATCACCTTCTGGAATTAGGAAGAAGATGAGATGTACACCCTTTCCCTGCTCCCTACGGGGGACACAATTATCTGTGAACATTGCATTTGATCTGGAGGGATGAATGACATGTCTAGGAAGAGAGAGAAAGAGGAAATTATCAGGATTCTGTTTTGTAGAGTGAAAAAAATACTTCCATGATCCTTTCCTCCAGTTAGGCAAAATCAGTATGCTTGAAATTAGAACATTTCCTTCCTAAAACAAAGCAGGGAATGGTTAAAGGAAGGAAGAGGGTGGATAATTAAAGTATAGCCAGTAATGTCTATTTCCATATTGGCATGGACAAACTTAATATTTCCTTCACTTCCCTTGTTGACTCCTCCACCACATTTCCATATTTGCTTTTTTCAAAGGTCCTCCCATTTTGTCTAAACAGTTCTGCTTTTGACTGTTTTTTTAAATGGTCTATTTTTCTGTGTAGTAGTTACTATGGTACCATGAAAATGAAGGGTGAAGTACAGGCTTGACTTAAACCTCAGCTTTCCCTTCTATTCCCTTGTCATCTTTTCTCTTAGACAATCTACTGGGGAGGTAGGCTAGTATACAGCCGAGCAAGCTCCTGCCTGGTGCCCTGCAGAGTTCTACAGCAGCAGAGAGACAAAAGAGAGACTTTGGAGTGATTAAGTATCATTTTTCTGCATTTTCTTGCTGCTTTTAGCTAATTCCATCTAAAGGATTTTCTAGAGTTTCTGTGATTTAAAAATCTTGTTTCAGCTACATATTGTACTTACTTTACTGCCTGCACTTTAACAAAGTCATTTTTGTGTTTAAATTACCTGTTTAACTGTTGTAGGCTACACACTCAAGTGTGATAGCCATTTCTGTGCATTTAAAGTGTATTTTTTATTGTTTCCGCTTTATTTTCTGAAAAAGAAAAAAATATATATATATCTATATATATATATATATATTTGTTTTCCCATCTTTCTAAGCTAGTATAGTCCAGTTTTCATGTTAGTGCTGAATTCAGGGCTGAGTTACACGTTTCTGTGTTTACCCATACCTTACTTGGATAGAAGGAAGTTTCTCTGTTCATTGTGAGAGAGGGAGCTTTGAGCAGCCTATCTGTCTCTGGAGGAGTGGTTTCAGCCCAGAAATTAGTAGTTTATTGGCCATTTTGGGCTAATTTCTATCTCTTTCATTTATCTGCTATAAAACTCACATTTGCAAGGTTTTGCGCACTGGGTAGCTAGGGTATAACTATTTCTGGCTCCACAAAGTGTAATCTTCAATTTTTCCCTTGGAACTAGACAAACTTTCAACTTAAACACTCAAACCATTCACTTTTCATACAAGAACTTTCTCAAAACACATAGCAAGCCCTAATAAACCTTAGCACTAGACCCCCCCCCTATACTGTAGAGAAGGACAAGGCTCTCTATTCTTCCTTACCAGCCAATCAGTAAAACAGTTCACTGTACCTATCCAGGCATGTCCAAAGGGTAGTTTCACGTGTACTCTCTGGTCCAACTGGTGAATCTGGGCATTTTGAGGCAATGTTACAATTGCCTCATGTACATAGACAACCCTCTCCTCCTTCCACCAAACACTAATACATGCAAGAGATGCAATTATACAGCCAAACTGGAGGCTAAGCTCTCTCAAACCAAGACTGGGCCAGGCAGTCAAGATGAGAAGGGAATTACTTGCATCACACCAACAGTCTCACATAGACCTATGAAACCAGCACCGGCAAAAAACATACTCGGAGGCTCTAAATAAAAATCTGCAGAAGCAACAGAGACCTCCAAAGCAAACATCCAAGCAACCTCCACCCCCCAACACAAACCATGAAACACATATGTCACAAAACCAGTGTGCCACACAATCACAGCTCTTAAGGCAAAATAACATACCCAACACACTAGTAATAGGTGACTCTATAGTTAGGCATACTGATGTCCTACTCACTAGGCTGAACAAGGAGAAGGTTACTGTTAGCTGCCTGTTGGGTGCCAGGATCCACCACATAACACAAGCACTCAGGTCACTCCAGAACAAGTAGAATTATGACTCTGTCATTGTCCATGTTGGTGTGAATGACCTGAGCCATACCTCCTTGGACTACATGAAAAGAGCATGGAGGAGCTCTCTGATCATGTATCGCAGGCCAGCATGACCCTGACCCCGAGTAGCATCCTGCCCTTACCAAGAATGATACCATGGTATAGAGAAAAAAATATATCAATTTCAACAATTGGCTAAGCTTCTGGTGTCATTCAAAGGGGATCCAGTGTCTGTCAGCCTGGGATGACATGCTCGACAATCCACGCTGCTTTGCTAGAAATGGCTTGCACCTGTCACCCTTAGGCTTTCGAATACTGGCCAAGGCTCTTGCCACCCCCATAGTGCCTTTTTTAGGCAAGACTCAAAAGACAAACCCACCGCTGTAAATGCACAAGTAAAAAAAACTGAGGGTAATGCTACTCAATGCCAGAAGTCTAAACCTCAAAATGATATGAACAAAAATACTCTCTTGCACCTAGGTCCACTGCCAAACTCCAAGGTAAATCCAAAAACAAATAAGCAGAGAACGCCACGTGGAGCCAAAATTCAATAAAAACTTTTATTATGTAAAAACAAAGATAAAACCTTCATAAGCGCTTTCAAGCCATCTGCCCTTCTTCAGATAGCAATTAAAACTGCACATCACACATTAAAAGAATACATCAGCCTATCACATTTCAGTATTTTACCCTCCTTTTCTTCAGGATGAGTTTTAAAGGTACAATGGCATTAATTCCAGGTGGTTTGTCTGCTCCCAATCTCACAATCCATCTGGTTTCAGCACACTCAGTCTCATTAAACAAATTACCACCCCTGGTGTTGGGAGTGATTATTTGCATCACCATGAAAGAAAAAGAATGAGTCTCATTATTCCTTATATGCATAGCCAGTGCATTGTGCTCATTATTTAATCTAATATCTGATAAATGTTTAAAAATCCTTGTTTTAAACATATTATTCGTTTTACCTACATAGTATGTTTCACAATTTTGACAAACAGCTATGTATACCAAGTTGCTGGTTTTACAATCAGCATATCCCCTAAACACATATTGTTTATTGGTTCTTGGATGTGTAAAAACCTGAGTTTGTAAAATAAAACGGCATGCCTTGCATTGATGACACAGATGCATGCCTTTCTTATTAGTTTTTATATTTGTATTGTTACTTGGTTCTTTGCATAACATATCCTTCAGATTTTTATTCCTCCTAAATATAAATTTTGGTGTATTCCCTAGTTGTTCTCTAAGTTGAGGGTCAGTGTATAGCACCTGCCAGTGACGTTTATAATGTCACATATATTACCTATATCGCTGCTATAGGTTAACACCATCCTGGTATGCTCCCTGGTCTTCTCCTTTTTATCAACCAATGCTACAGCACCATTTTCTATATCATGTATCCTTCTACATATCCAAGGTTTGGCTGTACCATTTCTTTTGGTCTTACTATGGTTTATTAGAGGGGTTAACTTATCATGTTTATATCCCCTCTTTATTAAATTTTCCTGAAAACAGTCCACTTCCTCATGAAACCTATTGTCATCACTACATAATCTAGAAATCCTGCATACCTGTCCTTTTACAATATTATCAAATGTATACCATGGATGCATACTATCATAATTAAGTAGACTATTCTGCCAACAGTCTTTTCTATACAATGAGGTGGTTATCATCCCCATTCTATCTCTATCCAATCTCACATCCAAAAAAAAACTATTGATGTTTTTGAATAGTTCATGGAAAATTTGAAGAACGCAGAACTATCTTCTAAATACAATATAAATGCTTCCAACTCCTGTATGCTGCCATCCCACAAGAAAAAGATATCGTCGACAAAACTTGCATAGAAACTGAGTTTATCAGTCCATGCATGTGTCGATTCAAATATTTTACAGTCTTCCCAGTATGCCAAAACGAGGTTGGCATAGGAGTTGGCACAGGGTGTGCCCATAGCAACTCCCTGTTGTTGTCTGTAGTGCTTTCCTTGACAAATGAATATATTGTTCTCTAATACAGCATTTAGCAATTAGCATATCTTCTGTATATCATCATTATTATATTTGGTCTTATTGGATAATAATTGCTCTATAGCCCCTACACCATAAGTATTGTCTATAACAGTGAATAGGTTGTTGACATCCAATGTTACAAATATTTGTGCTGTCTCACCACTCATTATTAAATATTGTGAGAGAGATTCTATAAAATGTGCTGTATCTCTCAAAATTCTTGGAAAAAATTCCAATATGGATATATGTTCTGTGACCCAACCCCTGCCTGATACAATAGGCCTCAAGGGTGGGTCCTTAGCATCTTTATGAATCTTCGGAAGAGCTTTAAATACGGGTGTCACCGGATGTTGAATATATAAAAATTCCCTGAGTTCTTGATCTATCAAACCTATAAAATGCATACCTCTAATTAGATTGTGTACTTTCTGTATATAGTTATTAATCATGATAGGAGATATTCTATTGAATGTGTGTGCATCCTGAAGTAGCATATCTAATTTGGAGCAATACATCTGTTTATTCATAATAACAACTGCCCCCCCCCCCTTGTCTGCTGGTTTCACAACAATATTATCATCATTCATGATTTCATGTGGGATGGCAGCATACAGGAGTTGGAAGCATTTATATTGTATTTAGAAGATAGTTCTGCGTTCTTCAAATTTTCCATGAACTATTCAAAAACATCGATAGATTTTTTGGATGTGAGATTGGATAGAGATAGAATGGGGATGATAACCACCTCATTGTATAGAAAAGACTGTTGGCGGAATAGTCTACTTAATTATGATAGTATGCATCCACGGCATACATTTGATAATATTGTAAAAGGACAGGTATGCAGGATTTCTAGATTATGTAGTGATGACAATAGGTTTCATGAGGAAGTGGACTGTTTTCGGGAAAATTTAATAAGGAGGGGATATAAACATGATAAGTTAACCCCTCTAATAAACCATAGTAAGACCAAAATAAATGATACAGCCAAACTTTGGATATGTAGAAGGATACATGATATAGAAAATGGTGCTGTAGCATTGGTTGATAAAAAGGAGAAGACCAGGGAGCATACTAAGATGGTGTTAACCTATAGCAGCGATATAGGTAATATATTTGACATCATAAAACGTCACTGGCAGGTGCCATACACTGACCCTCAACTTAGAGGACAAATAGGGAATACACCAAAATTTATATTTAGGAGGAATAAAAATCTGAAGGATATGTTATGCAAAGAACCAAGTAACAATACAAATATAAAAACTAATAAGAAAGGCACGCATCCATGTCATCAATGCAAGGCATGCCGTTTTATTTTACAAACTCAGGTTTTTACACATCCAAGAACCAATAAACAATATGTGTTTAGGGGGTATGCTGATTGTAAGACCAGCAACTTGGTATACATAGCTGTTTGTCAAAATTGTGAAACATATTATGTAGGTAAAATGAATAATATGTTTAAAACAAGGATTTTTAAACATTTATCAGATATTAGATTAAATAATGAGCACAATGCACTGGCTATGCATATAAGGAATAATGAGACTCATTCTTTTTCTTTCATGGTGATGCAAATAATCACTCCCAACACCAGGGGGGGGTAATTTGTTTAATGAGACTGAGTGTGCTGAAACCAGATGAATTGTGAGATTGGGAGCAGACAAACCACCTGGAATTAATGCCATTGTACCTTTAAAACCCATCCTGAAGAAAAGGAGGGTAAAATACTGAAATGTGATAGGCTGATGTATTCTTTTAATGTGTGATGTGCAGTTTTAATTGTTATCTGAAGAAGGGCAGATGGCTTGAAAGCGCTTATGAAGGTTTTATCTTTGTTTTTACATAATAAAAGTTTTTATTGAATTTTGGCTCCACGTGGCGTTCTCTGCTTATTTGTTTTTGGATAAACCTCAAAATGCACGCACTCGAGACACTCCTCAGCATGGAGAAACTCAATATATGTGCAGTAACAGAAACCTGGTTTAAGGCTCCAGAGAGCACCCCAGCACTACCAGGCTACAACTCATACCATACATTTCAGCCACAAAACCAAGACCGAAATACCAAAGGTGGGGGAGTATCCATATTCGTCAGGATACCCACACCTCCAGGTAAGTGGCACAGCACGATACTTCAGAGATCATCCACGTGTAATTAACAATGGGCAAAACTGCTATTCAAATTATAGCTTGCTACAGATCACCCACCATATCCCAGGACCCCCACTCTGCATTCCTGGAAGCACTGGGAAACATGAAGGTCCTAGCAAACACATTGATATTGGGTGATTTTGATTACCCAAACATTAACTGGGAGAACTACTCAAGTACAAACTCCCTTGCCCAGCATTTCCTGGAATTTATAAACTCAAATGCCCTGGATCAACTGGTCAACACCCCCACCAGAGGTGACAACATATTGGACCTGGTCATCACCAACATGGGCGACTGGTTTTCCACACCGGAGGTCATCCCCTCGCTGGTTAGATCTGACCATAAACTAATCACTCTGGATATCCACATTCTGCCACCACCCCTGGTCAAAGAAACCACTGTGAAAAACTTTTCAAAAGCAAACTTCACATTGTTTAATACTGAGGTGGGAAGTTTCAAAGCCCCCATGCTAAAGGATAACGCTGTCCAAGCTGCAAAATCCATTACTAATGCACTCTACAGGCACCTACAAGAATGTATGGATCGTCTCAAACAAAACCAAGACTCACTCCTCCAAGAAAAGAAAACCAGTCTGGTGGACCCCTGCCATAAACAAGCTATACAATAGAAGGAGGAAACTAGTACAGAAAAGAGTAAAATCCCAAGAAGGGAAGACATCCCTGATCAGTATCAGCAAGAAACTACATTCCCTCATAAAATCATCCAAGGTTAGCTTTGAAAGAAAAATTGCCATTGACTCCAAAAATAACCACAAGGCATTCTTTAGCTATGTCAAGAATCTAAGTGGTAATTCTCAGATCTGCTCAGAGTTAGTGCAGAATGGCACAAAATACACTGAACTGACCGATATAGCCAACATCCTGGCAGACAGGTTCAGTACAAACTTCACCCCCCTCTCACCCCCAAAAGGGCCCCATAACTATTACCCAGAAGAATGCAGTGCCCCTGAAATCACAGACACTCAGGTTAAAACAGCCCTCTCCAAAGCCAAAAACACAGCATCAATGGGACCGGACGGTGTCCCAGGCTGTGTCCTACATGAGCTCAAAGATGAACTAACCCCTCACCTAAACACACTGTTTAAACTCAGCCTATCCACAGGCTACATGTCCACAGAGTGGCACACAGCAACAGTTATTCCACTCCACAAAGGTGGAGCCACAACAGACCCCTGGAATTATCACCCTATAAGCCTGACTAGCTTGGTCTGCAAAGCTATGGAGCGCATCATCATGGAACTCATTAACAGACACATTGGAAACCTCCAAACACTGGATCCTACCCAGCTCGGCTTTGTTAAGGGCAGATCATGCCTCCTAAACCTGATGGACTTCTTTGAGACAGTTATCAATGCTATAGACGAGGGAAAGGTTGTCCACGCAGCCTACCTAGATCTTGCAAAGACCTTCAACACCATTCCCCACTCAGGTATTATAGACAAGCTCACCAACCTGAACATAAACCCCTACATCATGAGATGGGTTGCCAACTGGCTCATGGACAGAACCCACATGGTAAGAGTTGCAGGAGCTAGGTCTGACTCTAAACCGGTTGCAAGTGGGGTTCCCCAGGGCTCAGTCCTAGGACCCCTCCTGTCTGGCATATACTTCTCAGTGGTACAGGCAAGCACAGGAGGACTATGGCTGACCAAGTTCGCAGACAACTGCAAACTACGGGCTATAATTGACTCTCTGGCTGACACAGACATCCTCCAAAAGGATCTCACTGAGACAGAAAATTCGTGTCAAAACCATGGCCTCAAGCTAAATGCGAAAAAGTGCATAGTCATCCCCTTTTGAAAAAACAAAGTACCCACAAACTACCACATAGGTGGTTGCCCCCTAAATATGGAAGATGTAATAAGGGATCTGGGGACCCAAGTAGATAGTAACCTCTCCTTTGATAATCACATTGCCAAAGTGGTTAGAAAATCCTTCTATGTGGCCCAACTAATCACAAAAGGGTTTGCATCCAGATCGAAAGAGGTCATTGGGCCCCTCTATCTATCACTCATCAGACCCATCATAGAGTACAATGCCCCATTTGGGCTGTACCTTACAAGACACCTACAACAACTGAAAAGACCACAGAAGTACCTCAACAAGAGGATCACTGGCCTCAAGCAGATGCCCTATGCAGCTCGACTGAAGAAACTCCAGCTGTACTCAGTTGCATACTGCCTACTCAGAGGTGATCTCTGCCTGACATACAAGGCCATGTCCAACCCAGAATTGATGGACATGATCCACCTAAAGAAAACCATATCCCTTCGAGCCACATGCTCCAGGGATCTAAACCTCACCACAACAATAAACAGGACATGCTGGAGGGATAGATTCCTGTTCCAGAGACTTTGCATGCTCTGGAACAAGATTCCAATCTACATTAGGCAGAGCTTCTCGCTAACCCTCTTCAGAAGAAACCTTGACGAGTGGATGGGAAACAGAAAGTTTACCCCAGGGATCACTTCAATGGCTGTGCTGGACAAAGGCACAGGGAACTAATCTAAGGGGGTAGTGAAAGCCAACACATTCCGGCTAGGCTTATAAATGCCTTTGGGCAGATAGCCTAGCACCTACCTATGAGTCTATGAACCTATGAACAACAAATTGTTGTCCAAGGAGCATTAAACACCTGCACGTTAACATTATTGGGGAGACTCTGGATCCTCAGCCAAACTTGCCTACATATAACTACCATGTTGTTCTATTTCTACTGTTAGCATCTGTAGTATCACAACTATATTTAATTGCTTGAAGTTTCTCCTTTAAAGCAATCCAGGTTAGTCTACATATTCTTTGCCTCAGAACCTCATCACAGATCTCTCCCTGACATATTCTCTTTTGTTGGAAGATATCCCTCTGATACTTCTTCATGTTTGCTTGCCAGTTGTTAATGAGTTTGTTTAATCTAATTTTAATAAGTAGGTGAAATGGACCAGTGCGGAGCCTTTCCAGTTACAATTTGGCTGCAGAGAATGGAAATTAAATCACAACAACAGTGTGATACACTATAATGTTCACCTACACAAAGACAGTAAGCACAATAATGTCCAATTAGCACAAAATGTGCAAATATAGTGTACTACTTATAGCAGTTACACTACAGGGAATGCTTTCTTGATTAAAAGCAGTTCTGATTCCCTCAAAGTAAGTAAATCAGATAATGAGTCATAAGTCTGGTGCATCTAGTTCTAAAGGCAAATTGGCCATTAAGAAAACATCCTAGATTTCTTATCCTTAAAAATAGAGTTGGGACCTGGAAGCAATTTAGATCTCCTTGTAAAACAAGGTATATCACTGATAGACCAGCTACTGGCTGTAAAAATGTATTTATAGGCCTGCAAGATTCTGTCCAGCATTTTGAGAACTGGAAAATGGGACACTAAATAAATGGCTGCATTTTCAAAGGTATCCTTAAATATCCGGCATATAGCTGGAGCAGTTGTTTTATGTAGTCCTCAATGTTACCTGTTATGTGATTGTAAAACTATTTTGTCCCACAATTAAAATGATCGATCATCAGATTTAACATTCCCAAGAGGAAACATTCTCTAGCAGGACCAAAGTGATACTCTCACATTATCTCACAGTGATACTTTCAGCTATTTCACTGAGGGAGCCACTCCTGAATTTTGAAGGTTAGGCCAACTGGGGATTAATTCAATGCCATGTGACAACACATTTCTCAATGAATCTCATGTGCCATTGGTATGTCAGTATTTGTAAAATTGTAATGGCGACTCCTCCGTATAAGAAGGCATCTATTTAGACAAATAGATTAGCAGATTCACATTTGGCACTCTAGACCTTCTCACACTGGAACACTAAGAACTTGTTTATCTCATAATTTTATTCTAGTAAATCACTAAGGATTACAATCAGACAATAATACCAGACTTTAGAGTTTCAGTTTTCTTATTTTTCCCAAAATGTGTGGTGATATAAACCTGTTTTTCTATTAAGTTTTTAAATAAACTAAAATAACATTTTAAAATTGTTGGTAATTTTGGCCTTTTCTGCAAAGTATTTTGTCCAAAAATCTTAAACAAGGAGGTTGAGAGGCATAGGTATGCAGCAAATTCTACCTTCTATTTTGTTTTTGTTTTGCATTTCTGTAGCCCATATGAGTATTGCTGCATCTCTTGTAAATTGCTTAACATGCATGCAAATGTCAGACCAATTTGTTTAATGTTTTCAGATGCAAAATGTACTTTAAAATACTAAAAGTACTAAAAGGCCCTGCCGCTTAACATAAAAAACGTAAAAGACCAAGTAAGGTTTTAAAAGATCAGATCTGATACTAACCATGTTTGGGCTCTGTTTCAGTACTATCAGATATGTTAATATTTTCATTTACATTGAATGGTAATAGCTACTGGCTTCTAAAAGTACTTGCCATTGCACAATGGTTGTACAGTTTATATACAATGGATAAACATGGACGTCCTCAAGCATTTTTAAAGGTATAAAGGACATGTATAAAAATTCTGCTGGTTCTATCGAGCTTAATAAAACAATGTCATCATTCTTTTTTTTTTTTTCAGAAAAGAAGCACTTCCCAAGGTCTTTCACTTTAACCATTATTATCTTTATTAGTTACTAAAACAATGTTAATCAAAGTAAGGAATTCCCCAAAACAGCTGATAGGAATATGAATGTATTTCAATAAGATTAAACCACTCAAATATGACTGCCTCATACTTGCAACTAACCTTGATAAAGTCATACCAATTACTGAGTCGGTATTACAAAACTTTGCATAAGTGTTTGAATCAGTTAAATTGTATATATGGACAAAATTATGGAAAGGGGTAGAACAGACCATTCCCTATGGAATAAATCTTTTGTAAAATATCTTGAAATACCAATTTTTGATAGTTAAGCCAAACATTAGAATTAAACCCGAAAAGGTTGTGATATGAAGTTTTGATTTGCATTGTTTCTTCTGACATTTTACTGTGATTATTTTATTTGACATCATCTATGTCATAAGAGGACCACAATGATAAATCAAACTGAATAAATATCCATGAAAAATATTACAGTTAAAATATCAATAACAGAAAATGTGAGTATAGCAACTCACAATGCAACCATCATATTGCAGTTATACCTACTGTTTTTTTTT
Organism: Protopterus annectens; assembly: GCF_019279795.1. Lineage (NCBI taxonomy): Eukaryota > Metazoa > Chordata > Ceratodontiformes > Protopteridae > Protopterus > Protopterus annectens. The sequence goes on along the minus strand of NC_056750.1, from coordinate 193,880,358 downwards.
GTACATGGCTTGGCTCTACCTTCCATACCCCACTGTCTATACATAATGTCCCTAACATAACGCAACTTAGAGAAAAGTTTAAATACAAGGAGAAATTATCTTTCCCTTTTTGGAGCTATACTGATTCAGAAAACAAAGTTTTACAAATCAGGCACTAACAAAATAAGTCAGTGATCATTCAGTCACAATCACATGAGCATTGACAATGCATTTGTTGACAGTTCATAGGGAAATCATAAGTTATATAGCTGTTTGTTCATATAGTAAGTGATTATAAAAGTTACATAATGTAATAATTACTTCTACATGGAAAGATAGCACACAGATCATTTCACAAATGAAAGCATATAGTGACATTAAAAGGAGGATTTAAATCAACAAATCTTTGCTTTTAATGCAACAAATCCAATTATACCACTGAATAGATACACATGGAACCACATATAATTAATTTGTCTCTTCATTTACATAATTTTAGCTTAGCACAAAGATTACCTAGGATTTGATTCAAATGGTACACTTTAAAAGCTTCCTTGCTGTCTTGGAACAATGTTTAAAACTATTAACGTCTTGGTAGTAAAATCTTTAGCAAAATCTGAACATATTTAACAATTAAAAGGCTAACTGCTTTTATAAAAATATTTGTAGGCAGGAATACAGATTTTGTGTGCCATGCAATATAGAGAACCTTTCGTCTTAAATACAAAATGCTTTTAGTTTATGGCAAAGGGATTTCTGACAATGTTTACATTTAAAAATGGAATACATAGTTGGGAATTATTGGGCCATTTCATAGCAAAATTTTTATTGCAAATGAATGAAAAAAAACTGATAAAGTAAATTCAATTATTGTTTCTCAGATGATTTTTTTTAAATCACATATTTATAAGATGCTGAGGATAAAACACATCACTGGGTTCCAAGAAAATAGTCCCAAGCTGTGTCTAAATATAAATTGTTTAACTCTCATCAGATCATAGAAAGCCTTAAATTAACACACTTCATTAAAACTATTCCATCTTGGCTTGATATTACACAAGACATGGACATTAAATCAGCTAAGAAAATAAGTCCTTTTTTAAGATAAATTATTTGATCAATTCGCAAAACTTTGTAGTAGAAGGAAATTTATTTCATAAAATGTACGATTTTGAAAAAAAAATAAGCTAAACGTCATTAGGATTAATTAAGTACTTAAAAAAGATAAACATTTTTCAGAGAAGTTGATAACTTGGATCTACCAGTTTATACCCCATTTCTATTTATTTCATATAACACCTTTCCACACTAAAGTTTTACCATAAAATGGATAAGCATAAGCATCTCTACTGGGAAATGCATCAGTCATCCATGCTATACAAGAAGCCTCCCATATTAACATATTAGCCAATCATGTGCCCATTTTAGAAACAGCTTTATGCAGAATTAACATGTTGACCCTATTTGCAGGTTAAAATTAAACACTTATTTATGTTTATAAATTATTCATCTTATTCAATATAATAGACCATTTTCTTTTGTATCCATTGTATTACTGTTGTTTAGACATATGTAACTGGCTGAGGGATTATGAAGTTATTCATTTGTTTTGATTTGCTAAAAATTTTGTGAATAACTTTATAAAGAAATGATTTCTTGTTTTAAAAAATGTCATTAGGTGATAAAGTGCTTACAATGGAAATGTAACACAGAACTGATGTTTTAACTGAAAAAGAACAAGGACATGCATGTTTTATCATATATTACCTATCAGCCTAATGAAAAGTTCAAGACAGTCAAATATTACTGTTGTGGTAAACTGTTGTAAAATGCTGTTTCATTCTGTGGTTCTTGTTATGTGGGCACATAGCTGATTTATTAGGCATAAGGCTAAAATGAAAAGATACCACCTAGGCATGACAGACATACAAGAAGAATTCAAATAGGAAATGCCAGGATTCTGGGAAACACTGACAGGGACCATGCACTGTCTTGCTCTTGCCTGTAAGAAGGGGCAGTCATTGATCTCTGGGTAATATTCAGTGGGTGAAGGACATCACCATTGTCTCAGCATCACTACATGAAAAATATGGAGGAGTGGTTCCAACCCAGAAGTTAGTAGTTTATAGGCCATTTTGGGCTAATTTCTATCTCTTTCATTTCCCTGCTGTAAAAACCGCGTTTGCATGGTTTTGCACGTCCAGGCAGCACCAGTTAGCTAGAGCTAAATTATTCCCGGCTCCACCAAGTCTCCTCTTCATTTTGTCCCTTGAAAGTAGTCTAATTCTCAGCCTAAGCACTTAAGAAGCATCCGACAGTCCAGCACTTGCTCAGACCTAATAGCAAGCACTAATATACCCCGACACTTGACTGACCAGCAGAACAAAGCTCATTATTCACCTCTCACCAACCAAGCGACTAAGCAGCTCACCCTACTATTCAGGCATGACCAAAGGGCAATTTAAGGTATACTCTCCAGTCCTGCTGGTGAACCTGGGTATCCTGAGGCAATGTTACAACTGCCTCATGTACACAGACAACCCTCTCCTCCTACCACAAAACATTAACATATGCGAGAGATGCAATTATATAGCTAAACTGGAGGCTAAGCTCTCTCCACCCAAGACTGGAACAGGCAGTCTTGAGGAGAAGGTTAACACTTGCACCACACTTCCAGCCTCACACAGACATACTAAACCAGCACTGGCAAAAAATACACATAAATACACAAAATCATACTCGGAGGCTCTAAATAAAAACCCGCAAAAGCACCAGAGACCGCCAAAGCAGATACCCAAAAAACCTGCACCTCCCGTCACAAACCAGACAACACATAAAACACAAAATCAGTATGCCACACAATCACAGCCCTTAAGGTGAAATAACATACCCAACACACTAGTAATAGGCGACTCTATAGTCAGGCACACTGACGTCCCACTCACTAGGCTGGGCAAGGAGAAGGTTACTGCTAGCTGCCTGTTGGGAGCCAGAATCTGCCACATAACACAAGCACTCAGGTCACTCCAGAATAAGTACAAATATGACTCTGTCACTGTTCATGTTGGTGTGAATGACCTGAGACATACCTCCCTGGACTACATGAAAAGAGACATGGAAGAGCTCTCTGATCATGTAGCCCAGATGGGTATGACCCTGACCCTGAGTAGCATCCTGCCATCACCACGAATGATACTGCAGTATAAAGAAAAAATGATCAATTTCAACAATTGTCTAAGCTTCTGGTGTCATTCAAAGGGGATCCAGTGTCTGTCAGACTGGGACGACATGCTCGACAAGCCTCGTTGCTTCGCAAGAGATGGCTTGTACCTGTCACCCCTAGGCTTTTGAATACTGGCCAAGGCTCTTGCTGCCTCCATAGTGCCTTTTTTTTAGGCAAGGCTCAAAAGTCAAACCCACCTCTGTAAACAGCACAGATAAAAAATGTGCGTTATGCAACTCAACGCCAGGAGTTTAAATCTCAAAATGCACGTGCTCGAAGCACTCCTCAGTATGGAGAATGTCGACATCTGTGCAGTAACTGATACCTGGTTCAAGGCTCCACAGAGCACTCCAGCACTAGCGAGCTAGAACTCATACCACACATTTTGGCCACAGAACATGGACCGAAACACAAAAGGAGGGGGGGGGTGTATCCATATTCATCAAGGATACCTATATCTCCAGTTTAGTGGCGCAGCATGATACCTCTGAGATCACCCATGTGCAACTAACATCAGACAAATCTGCAATACAAATTGTGGCCTACTACAGATCACCCTCCATGACCCAGGACCACCACTCCATCTTTCTGGAGACACTGGAAAACATGAAGGTCCTACTGAACACCCTGATATTGGGCGATTTCAATTACCCTACCATTAACTGGGAAAACTACTCAAGTGCAAACTCCCAGGTCCAGTACTTCCTGGAATTTATCAACTCAAATGCCCTGGATCAGCTGGTAAACTCCTCTACCAGTGGTGAAAACATATTGGACCTGGTCATCACCAACATGGGCGGCAGGTGTTCTGCACCAGAGGTCAACCCGTCACTGGTTAAATCAGACCATAAACTAATCACTCTGGATGTCTACACCACACCACCACCCTCAACCAAGGAAACCACAGTGAAAACCTTTTCTATGACAAACTTCACCTTACTTAAGACAGAGGTAGTAAGTTTCACAGCTCTCACACTAAAGGATAACAGTGTCCAAGATGCAGGAACCTTTACAAATGCACTCTATGAGCACCTACAAGGATGCATGGAGCATGCCATCCCTAGCAAAAGCAAGACTCACTCCCGTAAGAGAAGGAAACCAGTCTGGTGGACCCCTGCCATAAACAGGCGATATAATAGGAGGAGGAAACTAGTTCAGAAAAAAAGCAAATCCCAAGAAGGAAAGACATCCCTGATCGGTATCAGTAAGAAACTAAGGTCCCTCATAAAATCATCCAAGGCTAACTTTGAAAGAAAAATAGCCAAGGATTCGAAAGATAACCACAAAGCCTTCTTTAGCTATATCAAGAATCTAAGTGGCAACTCACAGATATGCTCTGAGCTAGTGCAAAGTAGCACAAAATATACTGAACCTACTGATATTGCCAACATCCTGGCAGACAGATTCAGTGCAAACTTCACTCCCCTCTCACCACCAAAAGGGCCTACAACAATACCGGAAAAGTGTAGTGTCCCGGAATCACAGACGCATGGGTGAAAAGCCCTTTCAAAAGCCAAAAGCACAGAGTCAGTGGGGCCAGAATGAACTAACCTCCCACCCAAACACACTATTCAACCTCAGCCTCTCCACAGGCTACATGCCCATAAAATGGTGCACAGCAGCAGTTATTCTGCTCCACAAAGGATGGGCCACAACTGACCCTGGTAACTATCACCTCATAAGCCTGACTAGCCTGGTCTGCAAGGCTATGGAGCGCATCATCATGGAACTCATTAACAAAGACATTGGGAAACTCCAAACACTTGACCTGACCCAGTTCGGCTTTGTTAAGGGCAGATCATGCCTACTAAACCTGGTTGACTTCTTCGAGATAGTCACCGAGGCCATAGATGAGGGGAAGGTGGTTCACACAGCCTACCTTGACCTCACCAAGGATTTTGACACCAATCCCCACTCAGGAATTATAGAAAATCTCACCAGCCTGAACATAAACCCCTATGTCATGAGATGGGTTGCCAAATGGCTTACAGACAGAACTCACACCGTAAGAATAGCGGGCTCCAGGTTATACTCTAAACCAGTCACATGTGGTGTCCCACAAGGCTCGGTCCTGGGACCCCTACTGTTCGGCATATACTTCTCAGAAGTACAGGCAAACACAGGAGGGCTATGGCTAAACAAGTTCGCCAATGACTGCAAACTGGGAGCCATAATTGACTCTTTGGCTGACACGGACATTCTCCAAAAGGGCCTTACTGAGACAGACACCTGGTGTCAAAGTCATGGCCTCAAGCTAAATGCCAAAAAATGCATAGTCATCCCATTTGGGAAAAACAAAACACTCACGAATTACCACATGGGTGGCAGCCCCCTTAATACAGAAGAGGTAATAAGAGATCTGGGGACCCAGGTAGATAGTAATCTCTCCTTTGACAATCATATTGCCAAAGTAGTTAGGAAATCCTTCTGTGTAGCCCATCTAATTACTAAAGGGTTTGCATCTAGAAATAAAGAGGTTATAGTGCCCTTCTACTCGTCATTCATCAGACCCATCATAAAGTACAATGCCCCATTTGGGATGTACCTCATAAGACACTTCCAACAGCTGGAAAGACCACAAAAGTACCTCACCAAGAGGATTACTGGCCTCAAACATATGTCCTATGCAGCCCGACTGGAAAAACTCTGGCTGTACTCAGTGGCATATCGCTTACTCAGAGGTGATGTTTGCCTGACTTACAAAGCCATGTCCAGCTCAGAATTGATGGACATGCTCCACCTAAAGAAATCCAAGTCACTGCAGGCCACTTGCTCTTGTGAGCTAAACCTTGCCACAACAATAAATAGAACATGCTGGAGGAATAAATTCCTGTCACAGAGACTCCCCATGCTTTGGAACAAAATTCCTAACTACATTAGGCAGAGCCCCTCACTAACACTCTTCAAGAGAAACCTTGACGAGTGGATGGGTAACAGAAAATACACCCCTGGGATCACTTCATTGGCTATGCTTAACAGAGGATCAGTTAATTAATCAATGGGGCAGCGAAAGCCGACACACTCTGGCTAGGCTTATAAATGCCCGCGGGAAGATAGCCTAGTACCTACCTATGAACTTATACAAGAGGAAAAGTCAGGGGAAAAGGGCAGGGAATAGCTAACTGTACCATAAATCAGACAATGCTGCTACATAATCAAACAAGTTATCTATATTATAACGTTTCATGAAAACATACTCAGCTGAAAAAAAAGTAAGATTTAATCTGGGGTGTATGCAATGCAGGCATATCCCTTTCTATAGCACAGTATATAGATAAGAAATTATGTGCAATTTATTTTCATAATGCATATTATCTATGTTGTGTGTGTGTGTGTGTGTGTGTGTGTGTGTGTGTGTGTGTGTGTGTGTGTGTGTGTGTGTGTGTGTGTGAATGTGTGTGAATCACTGTGAATCTGATGTTTCTGTACTTTGCATTATGTATGTATGTGTCTTACCAGTGCTGTGTAAAAATACTAATCAAGGTAAGGGGAACACAGTCATGTGCTAATTTGTCCATGTCAGTGGTAAAGTACACACTTGTGCAGAATAAATGCCAAATTCCAAGAAAATCCCATTTACAGCAAGGAAAAAAAATATGCATTTTCTAGTACATTATAGTGTTGTTATGTACTTTGAGTTGCTGATATTTTGCTAATAATACCATGCAAAGAACTAGGAATGTCGTATTCACATTAAATATAGAAACCAACTTTGCTAGAAAAGCTTAGTGTGGAATATGATAATTCTGCTAGCTTACTTTTGTTCTAATGTGCAGAGATACATTTTGTAATTAAATAATGAAAAAGCTTTCCATAACTGGTAAACCATAAGGACTTTTATTCTAAAACAATATGGCAGAGAAACTGCTCTGTATTTTTCTAATACAGAATCAGTCTCCTATATTTACTAACGATTAACGATATTCATGAAATGGCACAAACCATGAACATTCCATTTTAGAATTACTATACACTTATCCAGTTACATTCTGCTGTTATGTACATCTTATATAATCCACTTCGGGGGGGGGGGGGGGAGCAGCAGGCATACTAATTAAAATACCGTATATACAAAGAATTAATCAAGTAGAAAAGTACATTAATTAACACTCAGAATTGTATGCTGCTGATTTTGAAAGGCTTAGAAACCCACCTGATTCAGATTAAGTGCAAATTAAAACAAGTATTCCTCTGTGTTAAATAATCCTCTTGCATTTATGGAGACAAACAATGGACGAGAAGTAACGTTTACGGCTAGGTCGTCAGTGACTGTACAAGCTTACCCAATACAGTAAACATAACAAAATGTGTTGCCCTCCTGATTTGCTGTCATTTGGATGAGATGTTAAACTGAAATCCCATCTGCTTTATTTGCTAGATGTTCAGGTGGATCCAAAGGATCCTATGACAATTATTATAATGAGTAAGGGGATTTCCATATCCTAACAAATTACTGTTAAATAATTAGCATGTGTCTGTCCTCTGAAAATAGGTCAAGCATATTAAAAACCATTCCAGTCAACAAAAACTACTTACAGAAGAAAGATTGTGCAAGCTTTTCCTGAAAGGTAGTACACACTACAAGAAACACCTAGCCAAGCAATATCACTGTGTGATACCTTAAACCTCCTGTAATAGGCGCCCATAGGATATATGCAAATGGCCCCTTAAGAAATATGAAGTGTTTCAGCTATATGGCTTCTGAATGTCCATGACTTTTTACTTGTTTTTTTAAGTCTTTATAAAGCCAAACCCCACTAGCTGTGGGCATGCATGTTTAAGTCTTCTTAAGTCCTCATCAGCACAGCATAAGTGGATTGTTGGCTCTACTGTAGAAACACAGCTTCTTTAAACCCAGTTGATATCCATAACCATTAAGGTGCCTGCAAAATATCCCAAACAACAACTACTAGCCTATGGGATATATGCAAATGACGTAAGTCAAAAGGCAACAGTCAAAAAGTATACACAGACGCTGGACAATAAACCACTTTATATAAGATAAAACAACAAAACACAGCAAAGCTTTCAGGTATAAACCCTTCTTCAGTGCATTACATTTCAGAAGTTAAAAACATACTGATTAAATAGTGTGGGTCAACATCACAAGACCAGCAGCCAAATAGTCACATGACGCATACATAATCAAATCATTAATTACATTTCATTTCAGTTTAGTTTGTTGTAAAAACTTAAGAACGGGTTTCAAAGTAATGACATCATTAATTCCTTTTTTGTGTTTATCTTGATAGAGGGATAGTGCCTAGAGGCCTTAGAATACTCAAGATGCCTTCATATGGGAATGTCTATCCTACTTTGCTAAAACGCTGGCAGCAATTAAATTTACAACTGAGCCTGGATTATATGAGTCTGATGAATGATTTTTTCATGCAAGTAGAAACAGACCTTAAAAAAGAAATTTGTGATTTAGACAAAGAGCTACGTGATTCACAAGCTTTTGTTAGTAATAGTACCAACTATGAACAGCTGTTCAACAGAATAAGTTCCCTTGATAAACGACTCGAGGAATCAAAAAAGAAAAAACTATTGCGTGACATCAATGATTTTACATTGGGTCATATCTTCTCGTGGCCCAAAGTTATGAATAAAACTGTTGGTACTATAGCGACTAACTATAAAAATAGCAAAAATACAAATTTAGACTCTTTAGATACTTTTGAACAAGTATCAATAGTCCCGTCACAATGTGAGACAGCTACTGTGATTGAAATGACTGACCAATCGGATAGCCCGATACCGATGACACCAACTACCACGTCGGGTATTGACGCAGGTGTGTCTAAATGAGAGAAGCATCCTCCAGATGGCAAGGAGAAGGGATTACAACAGCATGGTAAACTTCAACAAACCATGCTAAATCTTATGCGTTTCCAGCTGACACAGGCAGAAGCGGTACCGGAACGAAGTTTTTTAAAAACAAGAACAGCATCATCTAGTACTCCCACACCGATTAAAAGGAAAAGCAGTAGCCCTTTAGGACTGAGCAAGCAGGTCCGACGATAAAACAAGGTACTTTAAATCTATCGAGCTTCACGTTAAATGAAGCACATTATTCTTTATTGCAAAAGGGCTTGAACTTTATTCCAACGGCCACCAATGATGTAGTACATGTTCTTACTGATCTCAAACTGTTCGTTAGAACAGTAACGTTAAAAATGTTGTTTGGTAACAAATGTAATGTTGAAGCAATATGTAAGCGACGGAGTACGTTTATACCGAGTAACGTGCCTGTGTTAACAGCTTTTCACGATTTATGTGAGCAGGAGATTAGGTGAATATATAATAATAAAAATAAAAATAAAAATAAAAGTGAACGGTCGGCAATGTTTAAAAATTTTAATTTGACTTTGGTAGAACATAAGGCCTTGCAGACATTGGTTAATAACAATGATATCATAATAAAGTCTGCTGATAAAGGCAATGCTATTGTTATAATGGATAAGGACAAGTATACACATTCAATGGAACTTTTATTGAGTGATAGTAAAGCTTTTAAAATTATTAACCATAATGATGTTAAAAGATGTATTAGTGTAATTAATATGGCAATTTATGAATTACAATTGCAAGAAGACATTGACATAGATCTATTTAATTTCTTTACTGTACCATGTCCTCTCATACCTAGCTTATATGGGGTTCCCAAAATACATAAGTCCATCAGTGATCCCCCCATGAGACCAATAGTATCAGGAGGAGGTTGGATCACGGAACCCCTATCTATTTATTTACAGCAACAATTGTATCCATTAATGAAAAACTGTAAAACAGTATTAAAGGATACAACTGATTTTTTATTGAAGCTAAGGGAAAGGCGACAAATTTCACAAACAAAGGGGACATTGCATGACAATCTTTTACTGGTGACCCTAGACATAACATCACTCTTCATGGTGATACCTAATGATTTTGGTATTAATTGTATAAGAGAGTTTTTGATGAAGCAAACCCCTTATACATCCCGTAAAGTAGAAACTATTTGTACACTACTTGATTTAGTTTTAACTAATAATATATTTCTATTTAATCAACAATTGTATCTGCAAACGTCAGGGGTGGCTATGGGTACTTCTACAGTGAATACTTATGCTAATTTAGTACTATATGTCTGGGAACAAAAATTTATATTAAATGAAGACAGTATATTTGCTGGAAATATAGCCTTCTATCAGCGTTTTGTAGATGATTGTTTTTTTGTTATGGAAGGGTACTGAGTCTCAGTTGAATTCATTTTTATTATACTTGAATGAAAGTACGAATTTTTTAAGTTTTAAGATGGAATTTTCCAGGGATAAAATAGTGTTTTTGGATTTAATGTTATATAGAACTGTTGATTCTTTTGAAACAAATATATATCAGAAAGTGGTACATTCAGGGCGTTATTTATATTCCAGTAGCATGCATGCTCCCCATGTATTTAAGAGTATAGTAAGATCTCAACTGGGTAGAGTGAGTAAATTGAACACAGATGATGCTAGATTTAATATACAGCTTGAGTCCACTTCACAGGAATTGATTTCCAGTGGATATGATAGCAAATTAGTTTCGGAATATAAGAATAAAACTATAGCTGAAAGAACTACTACTCTGAAACCTATTTATGCTGAAGGTACTATGGTGAGTGAAGTAAGACAACCTAATAGTAAAATTAGATTTGTTACTTCCTTTAACTCCAATACATATCTAATACAACAACTTATACAAAAAAACTGACTTATACTGATGGCATGTATGGATGTTAGGAAAGTATTAGATACTAGACCTTATTTTTCTTTTAAAAACATGAGAACATTAAAACAGCAATTGTGCTATAAGGACTTACATATCCCATGTGTATTTAATATTATAAAGCCAGGAACATGTAAATGTTATAATTGTTCTTGTTGCTCTGATATTTATGACCATAATAGTCATCTATTTAAACACCCCACTACAAACACAGTGTATAACTTTAATGTTAAAGCCACTTGTAATACCACTTCGGTGGTATATTTGGCTACCTGCTCTGAGTGTTAATCATTCTATATAGGTAAAACTATAAGAAAATTAAAGAACAGAATAATTGAACACAAATCAGAAATTAACAGAGCAGTAAATACTATACTATTAATATTATATAAGCATATAAAGGAAAATGGAGCTGAACATAGATTTTTATTTCGAGTTATACACACAGTCACAACAACACCAAGAGGGGGTGATATAAATAATAAGTTAGAGTTGAAGGAATATGAGTGGATAGTCAGATTACAGGCAGATAGGCTGCCAGGAATTAATGATGTCATTACTTTGAAACCTGTTCTTAAGTTTTTACAACAAACTAAACTGAAAGGAAATGTAATTAATGATTTGATTATGTATGCGTCATGTGACTATTTGGCTGCTGGTCATGTGATGTTGACCCACACTATTTAATCAGTATGTTTTTAACTTCTGAAATGTAATGCACTGAAGAAGGGTTTATACCTGAAAGCTTTGCTGTGTTTTGTTGTTTTATCTTATATAAAGTGGTTTATTCTCCAGCGTCTGTGTATATATGCAAATGACACCATAAGGAGATCAAGTGTTTCAGCTATATGGCTTAAGTCATAAGAAGGCTGAAGCATGCGTGTACACAGCTAGTGGGGTTTGGCTTTGTTGGCTTGTATATGTCCATAAAGACTTAAACCTTAAGGGATCATTTGCATATATCCCATAGGCCTGTATAACAGGAGGTTTAAGGTATCACACAGTGAAAACTCGAGCTTGGCTAGGTTTTTCTTGTAGTTTTTACTAAATGGTTTGTCTGTGTGACCTTGTTACTTTTTGGTTTAGTTGAAAAGTAGTATACTGCATAGGGTAGGAAATCACTTTTTGGATGAAAATGCTCAAAAATAACAAATTTCTGAGTGAGCTATGACCATATGAAATGACAGCTTGTATGTGTGCAATTTGTTAGTAGTTGTCAATTAATCTGGGCAGTGTTTTAGGGCCCTACCATTCAACAGCTGATCTGTTGCTGAAGTTTGTGTTGTAGAGTGACCTCAGTGTTATTTTGTGTGATATTACATTTCAGGACAGAATGAAAATGTCCAGGGTGAGTTTCATGAGTTGAAGCCCTACAGATTTTATCTATCTATCTATCTATCTATCTATCTATCTATCTATCTATCTATCTATCTATCTAATTATTTATTTAACATTTATTAACTGGGAAAATCTTTCTAAGACAAAGCCTATTTTCAGATGCGTCTTTGGAATGTGGGAGGAAACCGGAGTACTCAGAGGAAACCCACATGAATGCAGGGAAGACATGCAGATTCCACACAGAGGGCACCCCAGCCAAAACCCAAACCAGAGAACCTCATGCTGTGAGGTGAAACGTTAACTGCTGCACCACTGTGCAACCTAAATGCATAGAAAATGTCTGAAATATCTGTGGATAAATTGTTAAGAGTCGTCAAAGGTACATAAATGATTTACCAAGATAAAAATCCCATGATATATCTGTGGATAAATTAAGAGTCATTAAAGGTATATAAATGATTTACCAAGATAAAAATTCCCATAATAACTGTCAATAATTTGGGAACATATTTTTAAATAGTGGCTGCTATAAATGGAATTCAGTGATAGTGCTCAGAAATGAATTAATAAAGGCAATGTTGTTATACACTTTTGTGACATCACAACAATGCATAACAACCTTGTAGTGCACGGAATGCCATAATTACACTTCAATAACAGCTAAATAACATACTGGTCCAGTGCTACTCTAGCATGAGACCCTACCTTAACAATGCTTAGAAGGATTCTTAACAACTGTTAAGAGCTCCCTTTGTACTGTTACGATCACATCTAACACATAAAGATGACAGCACTGGCCAGTAAATAGCAGCATTAGAGCATGCAAAACTTGTTTTATTGTGTGGAACATTGTTTTTATAGCTTTTAAAACTGATGCCATTTCCTGACATTGTTCCACAGAGGATGATATGCATAGTATTAATAATATTAATAGGGTGGGAGGATGGCATAATGGTTAAGGTGTTTGCCTTACAAACAGAAGATGCAGGGTTTGATTCTCACAAGGGGTAAGTGGCTAAGCTTAAAATGGCCTGCAAAGGCAGTTAGCCTAGTACCAGCCTATGAACCTATTAGAGCATATGAGCTTTAAAAGTACATAACAGAATTTGTTATGCATCACTTTGATGCCAGAGAGGTACATAAAAAGGCATTTTCTTGAATTTGGAGTATAATCTGCAAGATGCAAGAAAGTTATGGAGCACTTTGCAGACCTTCACTTTTATATGCATATATTTTGGCCATTATATTATGCATTCTTGAAAGAGATGGCAATGTTCACTTTCTGAGGCTTCTGCTCACAGTGAAATTTAAAATGACCATTTCTTCAACTCATAAAAAATTGTTCATGAACAGAGAACTGATTATAAAGCTCTATGTTATCGTCTACATTTATGAAATATGTCAATTTCATTATAGAATTCTACATGAAGTAGTGGTTTCCTGATTTATGCAACAAATCTAATTTTTGAGCAGAACTGCACAATGCTATGAGATATAGTATTCAGCATCATGCAACTTTAAAAAAAGCTATTAACAAAATTCTAAGTTATTGTCACATCTGTCCTAACACAAAAGAAGCTCAACAGTTCCTACATGTCAGCTATGAATCCCAAAGAATAACAAGGAATGAATACTAAAGAAATTGATGATGTGTTTGCATTCCAGAGAATCTTGTCATTCTGAAGTGTGAAATGATTAGTAAAGAAGAGTGTCAGGGTAGACGGGTCTCCAATGTGAATCTCGTGTCTAAGGGAAAAAGTAAAGATTAATTTCTATGTGCAGACATAAAATATGCAAGCAAAACACTTCTGCCGGGGCAAAACATACTTAGCACTCACTTGTGCTCTGTCATTATTCTGTGGAACAGATGTGTTCTACAGCTCAGTTCAATAAAGGGATTAGAATAATTAGAATAAAATTGGATATTGTTCTTTACTTCGGGGATAGGAAGGGATAAGGAGGTAATACAACAATACAGCAATACAGTAATACAGCAGCTGTGGTGTCATCATAGACATGTTCTTTATTTTGAGAAAGTGCTACCAAACAAGATACTCAAAGGCAGTTGCATTCCAAAATAATTCACCTGGAATAGTAGGATAACTTGATTGATTTTTCCATTGGTTTAGTACATATTCTAATGATAATACATTCGTGTTACGCACATGTACTGTAAATAATACTGCTAGGACAGTTGACAAAATTTGGTGTAAGGGAATAACTGTCAAATTAATTGCATTAAATGCCAGTCTTCACATGAGCTGATTAGTAAAACAATAGTTAAGCAACAGAATGCAATAAATTGGGATGACAGTTACCTGCTTAGCTGAACTGGTATTGATAGGAATATCTCAACTCATCTCTGAACTTGGACTATATTTCTCAGATGTAGAAGTGGGAAATTGGATAACTAAATGTACTGATAGCTACAGACTGAAAAAAATAATTCTTCAATAAGAGATGTTACAAGGAATGCACACCTGGTTCAAAAGAAATAGCTTTGCTTTAAATGTTAATAAATGCACTGTTGTGAGACTTGTACAAGTGTCATAAACTGAGATTGCAAAATAGAGGTCTAATCATAAAAATATGATAACGTCAAGTTTAAAAAAAAGGTTTGAAAATAATTTAAACATTGCTCAAGTATATTTTAGTCTATCTAACATTAAAGATAATGCCTAGTTACTCCAAGAAAACTATTACACCTTTTTATAGCTGAATGATCTGATGTTGAATGAAACAGTTCTGAATCTTTGAATCAAGCCAATTGAAATATCTTAAAGCAGTTCAACAACTTGTTAATATTGTATTCTGTTGTGAAATTGCCATTGTTTTCTCTTTTTTTTAAGCTCCCTTAGAAGCGACAACTGCCTGGTCTACACTGTCTGTTCTAGTTCTACCTAAAATTCATACCTGGAGTACATAGCCGAGACAGCTAACACCAGACTATGACACTTAATACTGAAAATAAATATCAATAATGGAAAAACTGCGAAAAATGCAGGCTTTTCAAGTTGTAAAGTGCAATGGCCTGGTACTGTGGGGCATCCACTCATTCAGACTTCCCATGTATGCAAGATGGCATTAGGACAAAGGGTCCATTACAGCATTCTGAACAATGGCCACTGCCAGAGAAGGGTCAGAGGGGTAAGCTGTTGATTTGCAGAGAACAAGAAGAAAACATTATAAAAAGTATATATAAGATTTCCTTGACAACCAATGTAATCAGAAGAAGGCAGTCATTACTTTCTTCCAAAAGCATAAATACGCTTCGTTTTACAATCGTTACAATTAGAAGTCAGTCATTAACTTCTTTTTCAAATAATCTTGTTATATAATGTGTAGAATAAAATATTAACACTTCTAAGCAGCATTTAGTTGTTTGAAGGACAGCAGATCATAATCTTGACAACTGCATCATTATCTTGACAGCTGGATCTATATACGGTGTTTGTTCTGCATAACAATAACACGTTTCTTCAGTACAATATCAGATGGAATGTTCATATAAAGGCATAATGGCTACTCACAGGACATGATGTTCAGCTAATCCACACTGATGTTTCTTTTTACTGATCATTTCTAATATTTGTGGGCATGCTTGCACATTTCAGAATTTTCTTCTATACCTTGTGGAATTTAACTTTCTTGTTAGCTTAAAAACCATTATGATTAAACAAGTGTTTATGGGTGCTCACAGGTTACAAAAAACGACATTGTTACAGTTGTTGGTACAGTGGCTGTAGAAGTGCCAGTGAGATGAGGTCCAGTAGCACAGAGTTAACTAATATTCCTTGTACATGAGATCATAAACTAGTACTTCAGACTAGAGTTTGTTAGATTTACTTGTTAACACAGTAAACTAATTAGCCATGCATGCTCTTTTTTCCAGGATGACCTTGCTCAGAGTCACACAATAGGTAAATAAGACTAAGGGAATCAAGGTGGACTGGTTGTAAGATTTCTTCGTCCACTCCATGGAATGCTCCGTGTTCTCTTAATGTTTATGTGGGTTTGGTAGCTGGTTGACTAACTGTACTAAATTGTCCATCTCTCTCCCTCTACATATCTTTATCTGTCTATACTGTATATAGATATATATGTATAGGTATATAATATATATGTGTGTGTGTGTGTGTATATATATGTATGTATATATATATATATATATATATATATATATATATATATGTGTGTATGTATATATATATATATATATATATATATATATATATATATGTGTATATATATATATATATATATATATATATATATATATATATATATATATATATACACACAGTATATATACATATATTTAGACATATATAGATATAGACATATTTATATGGTGTATTTCCTCTTGCCCTTATGGTTAATGTGATGAATGCCACCAGTTTATTTAACCCTTGCATTACCAGCTTGTAAGTTGTGCTCCAGGTCATCCTGGAAAAAAGAGCATGCGTGGCTAATTAGTTTACTGTGTTAACAAGTAAATCTAACAAACTCTAGTCTGAAGTACTAGTTTACTTAGTCTTGTGCACTAAATCACCACACTGTCCTGTGTCACCTTTATAAAAACTAAAACCTTTCCAGCATAAAACTGATGATGGTCAAAGTCTAGATGACTGTTGATGTGTGTCCTCAAGTCTCTGACTACTGAATCAGATCTCAGGCGTGTGTTGTTAATTTGATAGCTACCAGAGGTGGATGACTCCCCGAAGGATACTATTATGCAGTTTTTGCATTTGGTTTTAGTCCATGGCTCTGACACCAGTTGTTTGTCTGTGTTAGCCCTTCCTGGAGAACATTTGCATCAGTTTAGGATTCAAAGACAGCCCCTAATTTTTAGTCATCTGCAAATTAAATCAGAACGAGGCCACTGACATTGGCCTTGACTTCAGGGAAGTAAATGCCAAAAAGGAGAGGTGGCGTGACTGATGCCTCAGGGACTTCGCTTGTGACTGGCCTCATTGTAAAGTTGAATTCTCCAACTCTAACTTCATGGGTTCTGTCTGTGAGCCAGTTGGCTAGCTACTGGGTGATATAAGGGATTGTACCTATCCTCTTGAGTTTGTCAACAATGCCCAAGTGAGATATTGGGTCAACTGTGTCCAGTTGGACTTTCCCAGTAATCAAATGTCAATAAATAAATAAATGCCATGACCAGGTCAAGGTACGCAGTGTGAACCATTTTGCCCTAATCCACTGCTTTAGTGACCATCTCAAAGACGTCCACAAGTTTGAGTAGGCATAACCTGCCCTTGACAAAACCAAACTGGGCTGGGTCCAGTGTCTGGAGGTTTACAATGTCATTATTTATCATTTTTATGATAATTCTTTTCATGGCTTTGCATATGAGACTAGTGAGACTTATGGGTTTGTAGTTTCCAGGGTCTGTGGATGGCCCACCTTTATGCAGAGGGATGACTTTTTGCTGTTCTCCATTCATGAGGCATGAAGCCTGTTTGGAAGCTACAGTTAAATATCAGTTCCAAAAGGCCTGCTAGGTCATGTTTCATGCTATTTAGAAGGCATCCTGAGATATTGTCTGGGCTCATTGAAGCAGTGTTCTTGGCCTTAGAGAAAGCATGGACTTGTTCCCTAGTGATAGCAGGGGGGGTGTTATACTTAATGGCATTTCCTGAGGGAAGGTTGAGAGGGAAGAGAGGGGTAAAGTTGGAGATGAATTTGTCTGCCAGTAGGTTTGCTATATCTTCTGGCTCAGTATAGGTAGCTCCATTTACAATGACCTCTGCACGCAACCGCATACTGCCTTTGAGGTTGTGTACATAGCTGAAGAATGCCTTGTGGTTGTCCTTGGCCTGGGAGGTCAAATTTCCTAAAATTTGGCTTTAGTACACTTTGTTTGTCCGCTGAATATTTTGTTTAGTTTCATGACAGTGCTTTTGTCCTACTGGGTGCTGCAGCTCCTAATTTTTGTCATGATTTTCTTCCTTCTGTTACACAGCCTAATGATTTTGTGATACCACTACGGTGGCTTGTTTTTTGAGTGAATTCTGTCCTTATTCTCTGTCAGTGCAGCTGTCTCTATGCAGCTGTTAACATGCTTGTATATGGTTTCTGTGAACAGTTCTACATAGGCAGACGTGTTCTCAAGGTTTATGTGGGCTTGAAATTTTGCCAGATTCTCACTTAATTGCAAAAAGTTAGCTTTAGAGTATTTCCTGAATACTGCAGTGTTAGCTGTGGTTCCAGGTTTTATTTTTACTTCAAAGGAGACCATTATGTGGTCTAACCTTACAAGAGAATACATTACACTAGGGTATGTGCAGCACTCTCCCATATTAGTGAGGACCAGATCCAGTATGGTTGCACCCCTGGTTGGTGTATTGACAATCTGGTCCAGGGAGTTTGTGTTTTAAAAATCCAGGAATCTCTGTGCCTGCACATTTGGTGTCAAATAGGAGTCCCAGTTAATAGTGGAGTAATTGAAGTTGCCCATGAATATGGCAATGGGTTGGATGATGAGTGTCTCCATTAAGTTTAAATACATGGTATGGGTTTCCTGGGCCATTGAGGGGGCCTATAGCTTGCAAGGAAGTGGTATTAGATTTTGTCTCTGGTGATTTGAACATGGAGAACTCAAGTACATTATCCTGTTTGACCAGCCTTAACGTATATTTACTTTTGATGCAAACTGAGACACCACACCTTTAGTCCCTGTCTGTGTAGTAGCTGGTTTAAAAGTGTGGAAGGCATTATAAACCTGCACTGTCAGTGTGCTCTCAGCAGATTTAGCCATGTCTCAGTAACTGCACAGACATCAGCATTCTCTAGGGTGAAGAGAGCTTCTAGGGAGTGGAGTTTTTTGTTTAGACTCCTAGCATTGAGCAGTAATACCTTTATATTTTCTTGGTATTAATTTGCTATGTTGGAAGTACTTTAAGTTTGCCATTGCTTAAAAAAATCACTATGTGGGAAGACAATGTTTAGCTAATATTTGAAGGCTTAAAGGGGAGAGGTACAGACCATCCTTGGCAAAGCAGCATGGTCTGTTGACCATCTCCTTCCATGTTGACAAATATTGCACCCCTTAGAATGACACCAGAAACTAAGCCAATTATTAAAGTCAGTCATCTTTGTTCATATTGTGACATCATCCTTGGAGAAGGTAAAATGCTGCTCAATGCTAGGCTCATACAAGCCTGGGACACATACTCTGAGAGCTCCATGATGTCTTACTTTGTATAGTCTAGGGAGGTACATCTCAGGTGATTTACTCCCACATGGACTTAGACTGAGTCATATGTCATCCAATGACCTGAGTACGTGCATAATGTAGTGGATCCTGGTCCCTGATTAGCAACTGGCTGTGACCTTCTTCTTACTCAGCCTGGTGAGGGAGACATTAGTGTGTCTCATAATGGAGTCTCCAATGATCAGAATGTTGGATTGTGTTGTGGCTTGCCTTATGGGCTTAGAAGTAGAGGCACCATGAGATGTGGCTGCATACAGTGATGTGCATGTTGTTTTCAAAGAGTGCATTCGGGGCTGCTGAGGGTATTTGCTACAAGTACTTCATCTAGGAAGTCTTTGGGGTTTAGGTAGGTAACATTTAAGTGCCTCAGCATATGTGGGTGTATGTGTCTGCTTTGAATTGTGATGGGTGCAGTGTCTGTACTGCTGACAACCTTACTGACATTAGCAGTACTTTTATATGAGAGCTTTGCCTCTAGTAACATTGTGTACATACAGCTCTCACATACCATATCAATTTGTTTGAGAATTAACTGGTTGTCAGTAAACACAAGGCAATTTCTATATTACCTCAGAATGCCCATATCCACCAAGCTTGTACAGACAGAGTGTGAAAGCTGATATCCATGGCCGCAAACCTTTTTTATTGATTAGAGAGTTGGAGTGAGAATATAAAGCAATGGCAGGAGTACCCAGTTTGCAACTGTGAGGTCAGTGCTTGTCACTACAAACTAGTTGTCCTGTGTGCAATCAGGTATCGATGAACATTTGGTTGTAATTTTTTATTTTTTTTATTTTAACATTTGTTTAGCCGGAAAGTCCAACTTGTAATGAGCCAATTTTCAGAAGAGGCCCGGGGAGAAATGCTCCAGGCACATATCTTTGTAACATGGGAGAAAAACAGAGTACCTAGAGGAAACATACGCAAATGTGGGGAGGACATGTAGACTTCACACAGAAGACAGAGAATCGAACCAGGGAACCTCTTGCTGTGAGGTGACAACACAAACCGCTGCATCACTGCGCCATCCAAACAGGACATTACAGGAAAAAATGTCACTCATGGTGTCTGCACCTATACAGCGCACTACCAAACACTTGAGGTGAAACTAATTAGACCCTTATAGATGAAATACTTAGACAGATATTGTGAAGAGGTTATAAACAAATCAATCAGCACTTAATGAAAAGACGGGAGTCGTGTGAATGGCTACTGCCTGGCTACTACTAGTGCTGGTCTCACCACAGCTTCACTGTGCTGGGATACAATGCTCCTTTGCTTCTTCTTTCACCAGAAGCAAAACAATAGCACCAATCCCATGATGAGAAGCAGGCCACAGCCTGTTTGGTGATCCACAGTTTTATCCCAGATGATACAAGGGTCTGTAGGCTTGTTGTAGCCTTTTTCTGCACTAGATGCCTTTAATAGCAGCCAGACTAGTTATGAATGTCAAGCACAGACACTCACTGCCCAACCAGAAACAGTCAGAAATCAATGCAACCTGCTTTTTCTTACTAGGAGCAAACTATAAGCACATATTCCAAGCTGCACTAACCTTATTCATCACCTTCATTTCTATTACAACTTCTTTTTCTCCTTCCGTTTCCCATCTATAACACCTTAAATCTGAATTTTTCTCTCCCTCATTTCCTGGACTAAATTCATACAAACTGATACTGTTTAAATTCTGCCCCCCCATGCCATCTTCCACCATAATCAATTTCCTTTCCAAACAGACCGGTTTTGTAAGTATCCTATCAATTTTTCTCTTGGAGCTAATGTCTCATTATATACAATACTAATGTAAGTATCAAAACCCAGGCAATCTGTTTTTTTGTCAGTGAGAAGTCCTACCTTTTTAGACCTTCTTTGCAAATGTCCTGTTATGTTTGCATTCAACCCTTAAGTACACATCCCCCCTAAATATTTACCTCCTCCTTCGGAGCACTGTAAACTTAAATATCTTGATTCCCTCTTTTCCACTGTAATCACTATTATCTTCCTCTTGTGAAATATCAACCCAGCTACCTTGCCAAATTTCTCCAGCAAACCCATCATCTGCAGTAATACCCAATTTGCATTCTTCCACAGTGATCCTCTGCAAACACACATAATACTTCTTTCCTTTCTCCTACTCAAACTGCCTATCAACTATCTCAGTCTCTGCACTACTTTTCCAATCTCAACCAAAAACAGTGCTGGTGATAGTGTTACACCCCCTGCCTGGTTTTGTTTTCAAGTTGTATACTAATCTCCCATTAATTCTTAGCCTTATTTTGGGGCCATATACAGAGCGCCTTCACTCTGTGCAAAGAAAAAAAAATATCTTCCTAACTTCCATTTCTCCCAGCATCCAAAATATAAACCTCCAGCTTACTGCATCCAATGCCTTTAGCACCACCACTCTACCCCCCTCATCTGATTTATCACCCCATTCACCAATATCCAACAATAATAGCCAGTACTCCATTGATGATCTTCCAAGAGCAAACCCCACTTTTGACCCAATAATATAAGAATCACTGGCCTCATCTGACTCAGCTGCCAAAGCTCTGGCCAGCGACCTTGCATCTGCATTATACATAAAGCTCTGGCCAGCGACCTTGCATCTGCATTATACATGCACATTACAGAGGAAGAAGCCCTATAATTCTGTAGAGCATCCTTATTCCTTTCCCTTATAGTAGCACTGTCATTTCCCTCTTTCATTGACTCTACAATACAAATTCCCACAACCGCTTCATTAAACACCCTGCTAAACTATTCCCTAGTTTCATTTCAACCGCTTTGTAAAAAAATAAGCATATCTCACCCGCCATACACACTTTCTCCTTTTTATGTCGTACCATTAGTATCACTTCTCTAACTCCAATTTTGCTAGGTAACAATTTCCTTCCTTCATCTATTAGCAGAGATCCCTTCCAATCATTAAACACCAGACCTTAGACTACTAATTCCTTAATTCCGTAGGAAAAAAAAAAACATTCAAACACCTCCCTTGCACCCTTGTTTGACACTTTTCTTGAACTGGCTAACTTCCTGATGCCACAAACTTCTGCTTGTCTCTTCTACACATTTAGTCTCCATATCATCAGTTTCATGTCCATTTCCTTTATGTTCAACCAAATACCGCCTTCTTTACAGTTCCACCTGGATCTATCCTTCCATCACCTATTCTGTTTTTCTTATATCATCGATCTAATTTAAAAGCTTTTCCACCTCCCCATGCTATACCACAAATGGTTTTACATGCAAAACCTTTAGACAATCCTCCAGTCTCTTCAACTTGACCTTTCTCTGCCAGTTTATGACTCTTCTATGACCCATACCTTCTGTACCCCCAGCTGTCTTAATAACATCACAGTCTTTTCAACCTGTCCTTTTTTCCTTCCCCTATTTAACTCAATAACTCATTTGTCAGCTCCTGCAACCATGTCTCATTTGCCCTGTACCTTTCCACATGCTCAGATTCCACTTCTACTTACTGGTCTGTCTCACTCTCCAATTATATTTTATATTATACAATGGTAGCTCATTAACATTCAAAAACATGCATGGTGATTGGTCAGCCCACCTCACATGACCTTTGTAAATCAAGCATATACCAATAGAAAAATTCCAGTTGCTCACACTTTCTTCTATTAATATATGCTAAGGCTAAGAAGTTGAGATGTATGTACATATGGCAGAGAAAATACATGGAAAATCAGGTAAATTATGTAAAACTAATGAAGCGTACCTCATTTTCCTTTTTGCCCTATCTCTCTTGTAGCTCTAAACTGTCCTGATTTCAGTTTATTTATTTATTTAAAAAAAAAAAGAAACAATTGGGCAATCTTCCTTTCTCCATTGCTTGTTTCCAAAGCACTGATGTACTGCATAAGCATGGGACCATAAGTCCCATACGCATGTGCAGCACATCAACAAAGTGTCAGAACATGGAAACAACACAGAGGAACACTACGGTGCCATCATACAAAGATATTAAAGAAAAGTAATTAATTTCTTTCTTAAATAATGTCATTGTATAAAAGCAGTAACCATCTCCTGGGTGTGGTATATCGAAAATTTACCCACAGTTGCCTTTGTTTAATCACTCAGTCTTCACTCTCATGATTAAACCACACCAACTCTGGGTAAATCTTCAATATACCACACCCACTCATCGGTTATTGCTATAACAACCAATGGCCCAACTCTCAAATTAACTCTACCTCATCCACTTCCCAACTATTGTCATCATGCATGAAAATCATATCTAACTTGTTTAGTCTCATTTCTGCCAGACATAAACTGCCTTTTGGAGTAAATTTTACCCTGTAAATGTCTAATACCCTTAACAGACACATTCACTATTTTAATACCTTTTGACTCCTCCAATGAAAGTCAACCTTCACCAGATAGTTGCTACATGTTTGAGCTCAAAACTAAATTAGATGTGCCAGGTTTGTGGAAGCATGCCTTCTGCAGGCCAAAGACATGTTTTAATGGAATTTCTTATTTTCATCACTTCATAACCATAACATGTGATACTACTTTGTTGCAATACTTTATCAAATTTTAGGCACAATTTCAGAATTATGGACAGGAACGTTGAAACATGACTTTAGGAGGGGGGTAACCAGTATCACCTGAAACACATACAGAAAAAAATGGTGGTGGAAGTTTAGTGGTGACATAAAGAATTTCTGTACAAGTAAACACTTATTTTATACAGTGAGCTGTCACTTACCACAGAGGGTATCAGAATATACCACATGAATGGATATGCAAGCTGTGACAGATACAACAGTCAGTAATGACTATTTGATTACATACAGTTATAGAACTTCCCATGTGTTGTACATCTTTAGGTGTGCAGTGAGATATGCAAGCTGCTGTAGATACAACAGTCTTTTATTTGTCTATATTTGCATATCATTACTATATCTTGCTTGACTTCAGTTGCATCTCTTTATGCAGTCATTTGCATACAAAAAAGAGTGCACAGTGCACATCAATGGACTATTGCATACAGCTGCGAAATGCAAAAATGCCACTGCATACTGCATGATTTCTTTTTGAATCCCCAGCCATGCTGCTAAGTCTGAAACATGAACCAAAATTCTGTTTATAGAAAAAAAATGTAAAAGATAATTTTATAAATACCTTGATATTAAACTGTAAAGTTGCAACTCTACTTTCTCATCAGCAAATTATTTATTTGCTTCTTGCTCTGTTATGTTTTCACGATTGACGTTTTTGTCTGTGTTTCCTCCAATATAATTTTGTTCTTGAATGTCAAGCAGTCCTTTGTATTTGTACTATATTTTTTTTACTTATTACTGTATGTATTATTTGTACTTTGTAGAGGATCTTTTCTCCCCAGGCCATCGATGAAAAGGAATTATTTAGATAACCATGTGAAATGTCAGAACTCAGATTGCCAAGTCTTAAAATGTGGAGAGTGAAAGACCAAAGACTGAAAATTCCAAAGACGAAGACTGATAAATAAAACCAGTCTTGACACCATGTAAAGGGACATAAAATTTTATTATATTAAGACAAACAGATAAGCTCTTTCAGCAAAAACCTTCTTCAGATCTAAAAACACTCCATCAGACAGTGCATTTAAACTAACATCTAACAATCAGAACTATTCAGTTAAAATTTACATATTAAACAATGTCTCTTTACAGTGCTGGACTTTGGTGGTCTGCTGTGGTTTTTTTTGGTTTTGGCTTTTGGATTTCCTGTTTATTCCACGCACACAAATGGCAGAGGAACTGAATATAGAATTGGACTATCGTCCTACTACTATCAATGGTAACTGAGCTACTTTTAACAAGTTTACTTGAACATATGTGAATCCGCTGCTGAACTTGAACTTTGACAATGCTAAAAATAGTGATGTTTCACAATTGGTGAGTCCTGAATTTTTAGTATCACTAAAAGAACTTGAATTTGAACTTTTTAAGTTGAAATGTATGCAAAGACAATACCTCCATTTGGAGGCTTGCCTTCATTATCTTGTGATACCTCATGGTTTGAGAATTTTACGAATGCCTACTTATGGACATGTTTATCCAATGTTATTGTCCAGATGGCAAGAACTAAATATTGAAGTAGGCTTCAAATATATCCATTTACATCTTGACTTTTTTGCACTGTTAGAGAATGATTTAGTCATGAGGACTGAGTCTAAGCAACAAGAAATTGAGGCAGCGTATGGCTATTTTGAAGTCTGTGGGTGGAGACTGGAGAAGCTATATTGTAATGTGTCTTTATATGAAACCAGACTAGAACAAATTAAAACTAAGAAACTTGTAAGAGATCTTTATGACTTTAAAATGGTTATATTTTTGCCTGGCTGAAACAGCAGCAGCTTAATAAAGCTGTTTCTGCAGTTGAAAAATCTCAGAGCCGCCAAGTTGATGACAATGATGTCACGGCTCCTGATCAATCAGTAGCTGCAGTGTTTCTTTGACTACTTCTATGCAAGATGTCAGTGCTTGTTCTGATACACAAAGAGCAAATGAGGCCATTTGTGATAAAGCGGCTGTTTTATCCACAAATAAAATCAGCTCCTCTGATAGAAATTTACTTCATATTATGGCCTCATCTACTAACATCTCTGACCAATTGCAATGAAGAGATCTAGGGGCTCATCCTAAAACCAAACCTACAATTTTACCAACATTCCCTTTTTTTGGATTTTCCACTCCCTGTGAAGACTACGTCATAGAGCAGAATTAAGTGATCCGTGAGTTGAGGCCGCAAGAGAAGGAAGATCTCCATGTGATGTATACAGATTTGGCCTCATCTAAAGAAGAAAATACACTTGTGGTGAACTTATGTAATATGACTTTGTCAGCGGCACATTTTTCACTTCTTAAAAAAGGTTTGAGTTATATACCTGACATCCGTTTTAAATTATCTGATGATATTGTTAATTTAAAGCTGTTTGCTAGAAATGTTATGCTCAGATTAATGTTTGAAAATAAACAAGCTAATGAAGATGCAGGTAATGATATTATATATTGAAAAAAAGACCTAGTACCTTTGTTCTTGTGCTGGATTCACAATTGAGTACTTTTGTTAAAGTTTGCAAGAGTGAATTAGCACAGTTAGTAAGGAAACCACAGAGACATTGTTTTTATAATTTATCCAGGGAAAAGATAAATGCTCTAAAGGAATTAGAAAACAATGAACATATAGTTATCAAGCCTGCTGACAGAAGAGGAGGCATGGTATTAATGGATTAAATTTATTATAATAGGCATATGTTAAAGATGTTACAGGATATTAATACTTTTTAAATTATAGATAAGTGTAGACTTAAAATGATTGCTTTTGTTAATGACATGTTTTATGATATGCTCATGACAAATATGATCAGGAAAGATCTTTATGATTTTTTGCAAGTGCCTTTTCCTAAGGTTCCAATAATTAAGGGATTACCTAAAGTCCATAAGGACATGAGAGACCCTCCTCTAAGATCGATAATGGCTGGAGAAGGTTGGATTACATAGACTGCCTCTATATATTTAGATAGTAAACTTAAAGAAGTTGAGTTTTGTGCTTCGACTGTCTTAAAAGATATGCAACATTTATTAGAATCATTGTTTGGATTTGTTAGTGGTGATAATAGCCTATATATATATATATATATATATATATATATATATATATATTTATATATATATATTTTTTTTTTAGCCACTTTAGATGTTCAAAGTCTGTTTACTTGCATTCTCAATGATTATGGTATTGAAAATATAAGATTATAATTGAATAAAACATGTTCTTTCAGCTCTAATGTTGTTAACATCATTTGTATGTTATTGGAAGTGATTCTGGAAAACAACGTTTTTGTTTATTGTACCCAGGGTTTTGGAAGAAATGGTGGGTAGTGATGGGCACCCCATGTGCCAGCAGTTATGCTAACCTTGTCTTGGCATACTAGGAGGAGCATTCTGTATTGGTGCCCATACATGAAGACTTTCAATATACAGCTTTTTAAAAGTGTTTTCTGGATGACATTTTTTTGCTTTGGCATGGTACTGCTGAACAATTTTGTCAATTTATTGTGTATCTGGAACAAACGGTGAACTTTTTGAAATTCACCTCTCACTGGTCGGCTGAAAGTATTGATTTTTTTAAATGTGCGTATATCCATTTTAGATAGACGGACCATCGTTACTAAAATGTTTTGTAAAAAATGTTGGAAAAAACAGATATTTACACAGATCAAATATGCACCCAGGATATATATATATATATATATATATATATATCAGAATTTCATTAAAGGGCAACTTGTAAGGATATCAAGGCTGCATACATCTGAAGAAGAACTTATACAGGCTTCTAACAATTTTGCTGACTGCTTGAAAGATAGAGGTTACAGGTCCAGAGAGGTGGATAGGCCCTTAAATAGTAAGATAGAGCTAAGGATGAACAAGGGTGCACCATACTATTCCACATCGCACAGAGAGAACCAAAGAAATAAGCCATTGCATAATAAAAGATCTAGTTTTCATAAGCAAAGAGTGAGATCTCCACTTACTTTCACCAGTGATGTCAATAGTTTTTGTAATGTCATTAAGAACAACTGGAAGCTTCTCATTACAGGTGAAAGTGTTAAGGGGCTAGTGGGTTATAAGACTGCATTTCTTTTTAAGAATTCTAAGAATCTGAAAGAAAGACTTTGTAATTTACCCCTTGCCACTAGGCGAATAGTCAGAGGAAAGGCACTTTTTCCTGTAAAACTTGTAAGGCTTGTAAATTTATCAAACATGATAATGTTTTTATTCATCCAATTTTGGGGAATAAATATTCCCCATGTTTATATGCTGATTGTAGTTCTCAACATTTAGTATATTTAGCAGTTTGTAAATACTGCTCATGTTTTTATGTTGGAAAAACAGACAGGCACTTTAGAGATTGGATTTTACAGCACAATTGAGATATTTTATCTAAAAATAGTAATAATGCATTAGCAAAGCATGTTACATTGTTTCCTACACATACATTTGTTTTTATGGCATTGCAAGTCATTCATACTAGTATTAGAGGAAGTGATGTTTTTAATGACACTGAATATGCTGAACTTCATTGGATAGCCGAGCTACAGCTGATAAATAGCTGGGTTAAATGCTCAGCTTCCCATTAAACCTGTGTTAAAGAGACGTTGTTTAATATGTACATTTTAACTGAATAGTTCTGATTGGTAGCTGTTAGTTTAAATGCACTGTCTGATGGAGTGTTTTTATATCTGAAGAAGGTTTTTACTGAAAGCGCTTATCTGTTTGTTTTAATATAATAAAACTGTATGTCGCTTTATGTGGTGTCAGCACTGGTTTTACTTATCAGGTTTTGTGTTTGGAATTTACAGTGCTGGATTTTGGTGGTCTGCTGCGGTTTTTTGTTTTAACTTAAATCAATTAAGTTTCTTTTTAGGGACTTGCCTTTACAATTCTTCACTTTTACATGAGATTTGAGAGGATGTATGAGTGATGAAATTAAAACTTTTTTGACTGTTCATGAAAATGAAATATTGCCCTTGTTGAGGCAACCTAGAAGGGGAATAGCAAAGTTGTATAATTTAAATGATAGGTATTTCACTATTCATGTAAAATGTTAAACCAAAGTCCCATTAGCCTGAGTTGGTGGCGGCTCGGATGTATATAAAAGATCCCACAATACTTAGCAAAAAAGTAGGGGGATTTATTAAAAATCAGACAATATAAATATACATAATGGTAAACATAGACATGCATATTAACAAAAGTTACTACCGATAATAATGTACTGTCTACTTTTATGCCATAGCCATTCATTTAACTGGAGCAAAACATGTTGCTATATAATAATACAGCAGAATAATTTTTCCAAAGTATTCAAAAGACAATTTTATGTTCAACCCACAGAGTCTATTTCCTGAATGTCTGCATTGCTAAACAAGCCATATGAAATCATATTAATAGTAATAGCCTGGAAATGGGCTACTGAAAATGTATTTAACAGCATTTCAGAAAGACCTGAAGTCTTTTTCAATTCCAAAAAGTATGTAAAAAGTATATTTGATATTACAAATTGTACATAGTCATTCAAATAAGTGTTTATATTTTATCTGCCCTTTAACTTGCTGTTTTTGTTAATAATAATCTCCGTAAAAAGTCTAAAAGTTCAAAATTTTGTCTAAATCTGTTGTACTTTTCAGTAATGGCAGTTCTAACATCAAACCATTTGTGAACTCATGATTTTGTATAAAATATTGCAAAGTAATGTTGCCATACCAAGCTTTTCTAGAAGGAGAAGCATCTATAATTATAGGTTGCCGCAAATGAATCTTATACTGGTAATCTCTTTTTTTCAGATCATCATATTATAGATGTATCAGGTAATATTTTACGTCAGTCTAAAAATCAACACATTTTCTCATAAAATAGAACCTGAAATATCTATCAAGCAATGTTTAGTCTTACAAAAAAAAAGAAAAAAAGCTTTTTAAAACCTAATTCACCTTGAGTATAAGAAAGAGCAGTCAGACCACATTTTGATTTACTGTACAGAAGAGACCATTTTGTCACTCGTCTTGTGTATGTTGAATAAGATAATGACGCTGGGTGTTCATTTAAGTAGTTTATTACACACAAACACATCAGGATGGGAATGATTACATTACACTTAAATGAAAAACTCGTTGACTGACTAGTTCACAAATACATGCTTGCACCTCGGCTGCTCACTACAAAATGGCACTCTTGCTTGCACGTGCTCAGTACTTATATGCACATACTCACTGACCGGAATGGCTCTTAAATGAACATACACACACACTGATCTACGTCCTTCCTCTTTGACTAGTTGGTCATGCAAATAAACAATGACAATCATATAAGCATACAAATTATACAGATATATACAAATAATAATCATATCCAGGTCACTGTGTATTTGAGAGTCGGTCTTAAGATACAACCTGACCTTGTAATGTAATAACTAGAACTAGGTTTAGCAACAGGGACAGTCACTGGGGAATGTTCTTCTTGAGGATTTTTAGGGATAGTTTCAGGAACAGGAATGGGCAAGGAAATGTTCTCTGGAACAGGAACATTGGGCAAATCACTCTGAGAATTAGAATCTTTGTTACAAGCAAAATGTTGCAACAGTGGTAGCAAATGTTTCCGATTCTGCCTGAATTCCATGCCTTGGGCCTCAGTAATGTATGATCTGGGTTCCTCACAAAAAAAGTTTTTTTCAAGCAGATGCTTTTACTTTAATTGTTAATTAGTATTTTATTGAATGCCATCATGTGATTAGTTTGATTATTTAAACAGCTCGTAGTCTTTTTGCATGTGATGACTGAGGATGCCTTTTTGGTGAAAGATATTCTTGCCTGTTATTAAAAAGACTATTCAACTGTGGTTTCTGCAGTCCTTTATTTCTTCATTTGTTTTTGCTGTTTTTGGAGCTGCTGAATTTGCAACCAGCATACTGTGTTCATTTTGTACTCTCTCCTTCTTTTAATGGATTCAGAGGCATGCTGTTTTTATCATAGGAAGACTTTTAGGACAAACACTTCTTTAGGAGTTGAGCTTTTACTGCTTTGTTGTTTTTAGTTGGAACCAACAAATTCTTACTGATTGGCAGTGTGGTTCTGGTTTGTCTCGACATTAACCTCTGGGAAAGTGAACCAAGATGAGTGTTGCGAGGTATATTTCTGAGATTGAGGAGATATAGAAAAACATCAGTATTGTCATGTTTAGACTTTTCCAACAGTTGCTTTGCACTTTGAAATGCACATTCTTCCAAGCCATTTGACTGAGTATTCAGGACCACTTGTAACATGAACAAAGTCCCATCTTTCAGCAAATCTCATGAACTGCTGACGTGTAAACTGTGCACAATTGTCAGAAATGAGTTTGTGTGGACTACCATAGACAGACAATGTCTCTGCAACTCAGTAATGACAGTATTGGATGTGAGATTAGGAAGTAGGTCAATCTTGAACCAATTTGAATAAGAGTCTACTAATACCAAGTAATGTTGGCCATTACATTCGAAAATTTCAGTAACCACTATCGACCAAGATAGTTCAGGAATCTGGCTTAGCTGAAGTGGTTCTGTTTGTTGATGCAGCTTAGTACTATTATAAACAGTTCTTTTTCAATATCTTTTGACATAGAAGGCCAAAATACTAGTCCTCTCACCCTTTTTTTGTTAGAATCAATTCCTGGGTGGCCACAATGCAGAAGTTTCCTGAGACTTCTATCATGCTCGACTTCACGATTGCGTCCTACAAGAATATCATCTACTATAATAGTACACTGATAGCCGGAACAAATTTGCTCCATTGCACGTTGAAAGACTTCACTGGCAGAATTTATCCCAAATGGCATTCTCAAAAATCTGTACCTTCCAAATTGTGTACTAAAAATGGTTAGCAATGAAGATTTACAGTCAAGCAAAATTTGACAAAATGAACTTTTCACATCTAAGATAGAAAAAACAGTGGCATTAGGTGTATGAGCAGCAACTTCTTCGGCTATATGCATTGGATGATGAGGTTGTTTTAGTGCTATGTTCTAGTCTCTTGGATCAATACATATTCTCATATCATCTGAGCTTTTCTTATGAGCTACCACCATGGAGGATACCCATTCAGTTGGACAAATTACTCCTACATGCACCATTCTGTCTAGTTCAAATTTGACTCTGCCTTGCATGGCTACTGAAACAATCTGTGGAGGTCTGATAACTGGGCTTACCTCGTGGTATAACTTTATGGAGTACACAACTGGGAGTTTGTCTAATCTGTCTTTGAAAAGATCAGCACATTCAGAAAAAATAGTTTATGCAAAATGCTTGCATGGTGGACGTTTGCATTAATTGGAAGCAGTCCCATTTTCAAACTGTCTCTGAGGTCTAACAATGAATGTACATGCCTTTTATGTAAAATTGCAAGTCATAGCTGTTCCCAACAGAGTAACATGAAAGCACTACTGAGCTTTTGGTTTGAATTTCTTCACCACCATAAGCAATAAACTATGCATACTTTGCTAGATCAAGCTTCTCACTAGCACTTACTTTGGCAAACATTTCTGGTGACATAACATTGCACTTTGAACCACTATCAACTTTGAGCTCTACAGGTCTCCCATTAATCAGAACAGTACAAAATACTTCATTCTTTGGCCACAAATCTATTGTATTGACTGTTTCACCAAGCACTGACACACCATCAACATAAAAAGTAGGGTCACAGCTTTGTAGTTGATTAACTTGCCTCTTTGAATGCTCTCTTTTAATAAAAGAATGAGCTTCTTTTGATTTACAGGACCTTTTGAAATGATTCCACTTTTTACATGTGTGGCACTGCTGACCAAAAGCTAAGCATTTTTCTCATTTGGGTTCATGATTACCTCCACAATTATGACAGTTGACTATAAGGCTATGTGGGGGCACATTCTTTAATTTTGATGACTTACCCCTCTGCTTCAATGAGCATGTCCACTTTACACAGCATGCTCTGGAACTTGCTAGAAAGACTCTGGGTTTCACTGAAGCTGTCCCACTCTTGGGCCTGTATCTTTTAACCATGTGCTGCATACTATCAACATTAGCAACCTTGTAGTGTCTTCCAGTGCTATTCTCATTTGTAAGCATATTTGTGTGCTTTTCTGTGAGATCATATATCTGACAAATCTCCATGGCCTTATTCAAAGTAAAATCACTGTCTCAAAGCATAATCTTTCTCACTGCATCATTTTTAATATCACACACAAGCCTGTCTTTTATCAACTCATCTCTCAAATCTGCATGTTTTTGCAGATTTTTCAAGTCAGATATATATGCTGCAAAAGTTTCACGAGGCTTTTGATCTCTTGTGTGAAATATGTGAATTTCCATTGTAATATTCATTTGGGGATTATACATTTCTCTAAATTTCTGTTTTAAGCACTCAGAGTCTGTCCTGGTTTCAGCCGGTACCACTATATGGTGGTCTTCCCCCTCCTCTGCATACACAGCTGGGGCATACACAAATTAACATCTGCTCAAACACTCTCCAGTTTTCAACCACATTATTATCAAATACAAGTGGACCAGGTCTGTGAAATCCTTCTGCCATGCCAACAAAATACCCTTGCAATTATGAATAAACACACACCAGGTACTCAAAAAATATTCAGCTGTACCATAAACTCTTTTAAATGACCATTTTATGAGAAATAACTGTACTGCAATACTGGACACACTTGCAACCACTTTGCACACTGTGGATATCTCAGACAGCTTTAGTTAATATGAAAAAGAAGCACATAGCAAAAAAATAAGGTCATTTTCTCTTTTCATACATTTTATGTGATTTGGAAGTTATTTCAAACACTTTTTAAGCATTTTGAGTATTTTATCAATATATTGTAATTCAAACATTTCATTTAGGTAGAAAGTAATTTTGAAAGGTTTTGATGCTTTGTTTTATATTCGTTGAGTAAAAAATCATTTAAATGAGTTTTAGTACCTGGATTTGTCTTTCTGACCTGCTTGTGAGTCGTTTGAGCAGGTATGATCCACTCCTGTATATTCCTCCAACTGTAACTGCCTGCCTCATGGTCTTGAAGGAATAGTTTTACTCTGGATCCAATTCTGACACCATGTCACTCGTCTTGTGTATGTTGAATAAGACAATGAGACTGGGTGTTCCTTTAAGTAGTTTATTATACACAAACACATCAGGATGGAGAACGGTAACATTAAATTTAAACGAACTAACTAACTGACTGACTAGTACACACATACATGCTTACACCTTGGCTGTTCACTACAAAATGGCACTCTTGCTTGCATGTGCTGAGTACTTCTAAGCAAGTGCTCACTGACTAGAATGGCTCTTAAAGGAACATACACACCTGATCTACACATATTTAATCACATTGTTTCTGTAGGATTCTTATCACCAAACATTGCACCCATTAACTTGGTTGCCCTACATGAAAAATGTATATTATGGATAGCATACTATCCTAAGCCTTGACTCTTATGTTTATTTAAAGTTAACAACAGAAATAACATTTTTTTCTATCTCTACTATTGAAATAGCTTTTCTCATCCAAACCACATCTTTAACTATCGTAATGATGTCATCAGAATACACTGAAAACATACCATACAAGGCTTTCAAAAAGAGATTCTGTCAGAAGTAACAGAATTACTAATAAAAGCAAACAAGACACTGCTAAAATGGTTTCTGTATGTCACTTTTGTATTTATCTTAATATTACTACTTAGCTGCTGATAAACTAGTAATTTAATATAACTATTTTTGGATCTATGTTACATCTATGAAAATCCACATCCCCGATGACTGGATCACCGAGACAAATTCGCTGACACCACATATCCCCAACAAAGTTAAGTGTATGTATTACGGAACATAACCTATTCCCATGTCTGTAATACACTTAAAAAATAAACATATACCTGTATACCCCCCACACCCCCCTACTTAAATATACCAACTACGAAATCGCACCACATTGTGGAAATGGGAACACATCCCATTCTGCACTACTCACCATTGTCGGGGATGTGTAGTGTTGACGATCTCGTCTCGGTGATCCAGTCGTCAGGGATGTGGATTTTCGTCGCTCTAACAGGAACCCCTATTTTTATATACAGATCGTATGACTGTCAAAGACTTGGTATGAAATACATACCTACATTACATTCACCTTTCTACATTCAGAATATCTCTCAAATGCTTAGATCTTGCAACTGAGGCAAAACATGTTCTGAGAGCTGTTATGCAGTTAAAAGAACTCTGAAACAAATGCTGTTGTGGTTTACATATGATTAACTGTGTAACTGTCTCTGCTATTTAACATTTTATATCTGCTGTTTTATCAGTGCTGTACTGCTGCTGCTGTTGTTGACGTTAACATGGTTCTCGGGGTATAAGTAGACAGTTATGTTGTATAATGGTACATTATTCTGTCTCTACATATTCTAACTGAGATACTCTTCCCAGTTCCTTCCCTTACTTGCCACCTCCCCCACACCCACTACTTAGCTATAAACCTCCTATCTATTAAATATACAACCTCTATCTACATGACTGCTTAACTAATTTTTTTTATTTCTCCCCATTTTCAGTTCCCCATCACTGAGTTCTACAAGGAGCAGTCATGGGAATTATAAACCTAAAGGTCCTCTCCTATCGCCTGGTATTCAGCAAAGCAAAGATTAAGCCTGCTACCTCCCAAGAAAACCCTTGCCACAGTGTATGTTTACCTATAAACTAAAGTGTTTTGTGTAGTCCTACAGCTCTGCCCTATCTGGTATGCTCACTTGCCCGTACCTAGGTTGCTGCCTACATTACCAGGCTTCTAGTCCGTACTCCACCCTTACTAGATACCTTATTGACATTAGTTGTTCACATACATGATGAATTAGCCAAAAATTAAATTAAATGCAGAAACAAGCTCAGTTAGGCAGTTCCATCAGTCAGTAAAAGCTTACCTGCTACATACTACCCAACTGATAGTTTTTGAGCACAACTGCAGCCTCGTGGTCTGAACCCGCTCCGTTCACTCACTTCATTTGCTCTCTCCGCTCCCCTACCCTACACCCAAATCTCACCCACCCCCACTGTACCTGAACTTATACTTCACACTAACCACTTCCACCTTTCAACTGCCAATCCCCTTCACACATACACACACCTACCACTTACACTCTAATTGTCTATACCCAATTCAACATCTCACATATAGTTACACACTTGCATTACTATGACAGCACTACATCACACCTTACTACTTACCACATCCACATCTCTTCTACTGCTGTTATACACCCTCACAGCATAAAATACCTCCCTGCACTATATCACACACAATCCCAAACATACTTCCAACTTGCCAACACCTAGACATACATTTCTTCCTCTTGTAACTCCAGCCCTCTTCCACACAACCATTACAGATTATTATACCCTAAAAATTCTCTTACTACAACCTAAATCTCACCATAAAAATAGATTCACCAAACTGCTATTTAAGCTCTCCAAACTCTATCACTATCTACACAAACAACTAACTCTAGCAGGAGACATACACCCCAACCCTGGTCCCACCCGCACTCAACTCACACCACACCTTTCCAACCATCCAACACTACCCCCTCCACACCAACCAAACCTGTTTATCTTGCAAGAAAGATCCAAAACATCCCTTCTCCTGATCAACATTAATGTTAGAAGCATAGCAAAAAATACTCACAATCTACACACTTTGCTATCCCACTACTCCCCAGATATAGTAACATTAACTGAAACCTGGCTTAAACCCCACACCAACAGTAATGAGATCACTCCCCCAGGCTACAACATCCTACGTAATGACAAAACCAATAAAAAAGGAGGAGGCATAGCAATCTTATACAAATAACACCTCTAACTACAGCTCCACAACTCCTCAGTCCTACACATAGATAATGCAGAGATAATTATAGCAACTCCTCAGTCCTACACATAGATAATGCAGAGATAATTATAGCTAAATTAAACATTAACTCTAGCAAAACCCTCAACATTATAGTAGGTTACATACCACCTGGTAACAACACTTCTAGTGTTGAACACCTACTACACTGGTGCTCCAATCACCTCTCCCAAGAAACCATTATCATGGGAGACTTCAATATTGACTAGTCCAATGTTACTCACAAAGCCCAACTATTCACATGAACCTTTACGGGTTCACCCAAACCATCAAAACTCCCACTAGAACTGACAAAGTCACCAAACGGATGTCCCTACTAGATTGGATTGTAGTAAACACACCCCACCTTGCATCTCACTCTGGATATCTCCCTGATAACCTAAGGGACCACAGTCAAAATTTCCTCCTTCGTGACCATATCCACCCAGTACATCAAACCACCTACCGCACAATCAGGAATAAAAACATTTTAATCCTGACTACTTCATCACTGCCCTACAAAACTGCCACTGGGAACACCCCAAATATCTAACCCTAGATGAAGCAGTACTATCCTTCAACAAGACCTTTCTTGATATTCTCAACGCTCATGCCCCACCAAGACAAATTAGAGTCAAAGCCAACTACTCCCCCTGGTTAACCAAAGAAACCAGATCCCTGCTGAAAGATAGAGATAAAGCCTGGTCACTATACTATAAAAACAAATCCAACACCACTAAACAAAACCTTCCTACAATGTAGAAACAAAGCCAAGAAACAAGTGAAAATAGACAAAACCAATTATTACCTAAGTATCCAAAATAAGCACCAAAAACATCCACAAAAGTTCTGGGCCACAGTTAAAAACATATTACAACCAGGTAATATTGCTACTCCCACTCCAAAAACAACTTTGAGTACTGACAGTATAGCTACCCAATTCAACAACTTCTTCACTGAAACCATTCTAAACTTAGCCAACAAGCAAACTAACACATATACTTCCCCAGAATCAAACAATGCCTCACCCCCAAAAGATACCTACACCCAATTTAAATTATACCCTGCATCCAGGAGCTACATCAAAAAGCATCTGAAAAACTAAAACCTACATTAGCTGCCGACAACCTTCCAACTTACTATCTTAAAATCGCAGCAGATGCCATCTCCTATCCTATAGCAATACTCATTAACAGATCTTTAGCCGAATCACATGTACCCTCTATCTGGGAATTATCACATATAATACCCCTTCACAAAGGGGGAACATCTTACAAACTTACTAATTACCTTCCCATTGCCATTTTCTCTCCTCTATTCAAGATCCTAGAAGGAATAGTACACACACAACTCATAAAATACCTCACCTCACATAACATACTATCTAGTACCAGGCATGGTTTTCACCCAGCACATAGCACTACAACTGCCCTACTAACCTTTACCAACAAAGTTAACCAACTTAGAAATAACTCCCTATTTGTATCAGCCTTATTTCTTGACCTATCAAAAGCCTTTGATATGGTCAACCACAACAAACTCATTAAAATCCTTTCCTCCCTAAACATCAATATCACTAATGTTATATGGTTCCAAAGCTACCTAGCAGATAGGCAACAAGCCATTCAATGGCAACACACTCTCTCTCACACCCTCCCAGTCACAATCGGGGTCCCACAAGGCTCCATCCTTGGACCTCTCCTATTCTCACTCTTTACCAACCAACTACACACTGCTACCCCCAATGCCAGCCTAATTCAATATGCTGCTGATTAAGTCCTGATCTGTGCAGCCCCATCTCTTACAGTCCTCCAAACCCTTTCCCAAGACACTTTCCTCTCAGTAGAAAACTGGCTAACCAACTCACACCTGATACTTATTCCCAACAAAACGAACCTCCTAATCTTTTATCCCGCTAGAACAGCTACCCCCCCAACCTTCAACATCTACTCTAACAATAACACCATTATTACTCCAACTACCCACACCAAACTACTGGGGATAGTAATTGACAACAATCTAAAATTCAACCTCCATATAGACCAAACCATCAAAAAAATGCACAAGAAACTAGGCCTCCTGTACAGAAATGCCCAATTTCTAACACTTTCTACAACAATAACCATAGCCATAACACATCTGCTATCTACACTCCTATATGCATCCCCCATCCTCATCAACCTACGTAAATCAGACCTCAACAAATTAGAAGCTTGCTATAACAAAATAACCAAATTCGCCACCAAATCACCATACAGATCACATCACTGCCAATTCCTACATCAGCTCAACTGGCTTGAACTCCCACATCTCCTACACTTTAACCAGATAAGCCTAGCCCACCAAATTCTACACCAC
Organism: Protopterus annectens; assembly: GCF_019279795.1. NCBI lineage: Eukaryota > Metazoa > Chordata > Ceratodontiformes > Protopteridae > Protopterus > Protopterus annectens. The sequence goes on along the minus strand of NC_056750.1, from coordinate 193,841,021 downwards.
CCAACCAAAACTCCACCCTCAGTCATCTAATTCAGCCATACTCTGCTCCTAGACCCCTCCGCTCTGATAACAAATACTTACTATAAGTTACTAGAGCAAGGAACTCAGCTGGTGAAGGCCTTTTCTCCAACTACTGCTAAACTATGGAACACCCTACCCACTACTCTTACCTCAAGTTCCTCACCAAAACAATTCAAATCACTCCTGAAAACTCACCTATCAAAATCCTGGCTCTGCCCCTGCATTCCCCCAGGATAAACATCTCCTAAACTCCAGTCTCACTTTCTTTACCCTCATATAACCTAACATGGTCACTCTCTAAACTAACATCAAACACTGTACGACCACAAAAAGAATAGTGTACACTCTCTCAGTATGTATCATATAGTATATTCTACTTGTGTGCTTTACAACTACTGTTATCACAGCAAATGCACCTATTGATATAACTCATTTTCGCTTACTTTTTTTAAATCGTTGATTTTTCAATGAATAATTTTCTCTGAAATGCTATTTAAGCATATGTCAATCTATATGCCAAAGTATATTACCCTGTATTAACCTGTTGTGTTAATTTTGTGTTGAGTTTGTAATTAGCATTGTATGACATGGAGCATTTCTCCCCGGGCCTCCACTGAAAACAGGCAATTGCCCAGCTGGTCCTTCCCGGTAAACAAATGTAAAATAAAATTAAATGAATAATAAAATAAATAAATGATTATTATAAATATCCTGTAACATATCATAACTAGTATTGTTATATGCTTTGGCAGTATCACAAACCAGAATTTTACAATTGTTTCCCTAAAATCTAATTGACCACCTCCTTAAACAAAAGCAGTATGTCTTTAATAAATCTAACTTTAATTCCATAAATATACATATGGAAAACATAATGCAATATACTACTGGTCCTGATTTATAATATTTTACTGAAATTTTTAGAGTATCAGAGTCATCAGTCTCATACTTTTATGTACAAACTGTAGTATCTAGTTAAAAACAGTTTTATTTGTAACACCCACAGCCAGCCATTTATTTAACACTTTTTGTAAGCAGAGCCCTCTGTTCATTGTCAAAAGACTTAAAATAATTCTCTTAGCTTATTTCATCTATACGCTGAGAGATATTATTCTTAAGTAAACAGAATAACAACTACTGATAGGCTTTACCATATTTTGTGCTGTAGTGATACTAAGCTTTTTAATGTTCCATTTAATACAGTCACTGGAGACTGACAAAATACATAATATGAAAATACTTTTAAAGAAAGTCTGCCATCCACAGTTGAGCAAATAGTAACTCATCATCAGAATTGCTAATATCTTTTTGCTCGACCAATTTACCCATAAAACGAGATACAGCTACTTTCCTAGCATGTAAGAAATATGTCTGCCACTGTAATAAATAATATCCTGTCCCTTTGATATTGTTGCTCAGTTGCTTCTCTAGTGCAGAGGCTTTATCCATTTTTAAAGCCAATGAAGAGAGTCTAAAATAGTTATTAGATTCATAGGTGTTTACTAGGCTAACGACAAGAAGGGTCCTCTAAAGCCTAACCATGCATCCCAAAGGTCTGATAAGTTCTGGTACCCATAAGTGTAAGCAGGGGCTTTGGAGTTGAAACATTTAAAAGCATGGCCTGGGAGATGAAGCATTTACAGGCTGCCTGTGTCCATTCGAGACATAGGTGCCAAACCAGAGATGAATTTCTTGTTTCCCATTCAATTGTCCAAGTTACACTTGAATTGGGTTAGGGAGGAGCTCTGCTTTACATGGATGGTAATTCTGTTACAGAGAAAGGGTAATCTCTGTGATATATGCCTGTCTATGCAGCAGGTCCTATTTATATCACTGGCAAGGTCTGTGTCTTTAGAATGGGTAATTCTGGTGCTGTTTGTTTTGCGGATATGGAGGAGGTCCATCAGAGTGGGGTCTGACAATGCCTTGTATGCCAGGCATAGATCTCTCCTCATAGGTCCTTGAGGCAGTTTGCCCAGGACATGTTACTTACACTCTGTATTCTTTCAGTGCGGAACCTCTGTGGACGTTCCAATTCTTGGATATGCCTGGTTAGACACATAACAAAGGGGGCACTGTACTCAGTGATAGGTCTAATGAGTTCAGAATTCAGTGGAACTGGACCTGGATGTCATACGTTTGGTTATAAGTTGAACAAGCTAGGAAGATTTCCTTACTACTGTAGCCATGTGATGGTCAAAGCCTAGATTACTGTCTATGTGTGTCCTCAAGACCCTGAATACTGCTTCAGCTCCTGGGGTATGCTGCCAATATGATAGTTAAGAGACAGGGATGTCTTCCCAAAGGATATTATTATGCAGTTCTTGGCATTTAGTTTTAGTCCATGGCTCTGGCACCAGTTGTTTGTCTGTGTCAGCCCACATTTGTGTCATTGGGCAATTCAATGACATCTCCTAATTTGCAATTATCTGCAAATTTAGTCAGCCAGAGGTGACTGGCATTGACCATAAATACAGAGAAGCAAATGCCAAAAAGGAGCAGGCCCATGACTAATCCCTGAGGGACTCCACTTGTGACTTCCCAATTCTAACTTCCTGGGTCCTGTTTGTGAGCCAGCTGGCTGTCCACTGGGTGACATTAGGGTTTCTGCCTACCCTCTTAATTTTATCAATAATGCCTGAGTGGCAGATTGTGTCAGCTGCCTTGGCCAGGTCAAGATAGGCAGTGTGAACCATTTTGCCCTCATTCATTGGGTGACCTTCTCAAGAGGTCCACCAGGCTGAGTAGGCATGCTCTGCCCTTGATGAAACCAAACCAAGTTGGGTCCAGTGTCTGGAAGTCTCCTGTGTCATTACTGATCATTTATATGAGAATTCTTTCCATGACTTTGCATATGAGACTCGTGAGACTTATGGGTCTATAGTTTCCAGGGTCTGTAGATGGCCTAACTTTGAGCAGAGGGATGACTGTTGCTGTTTTCCATTCATGAAGCACAAAGCTTGTTTGGAGGCTGCAGTTAAACAGCAATTCAAGAGGGCCTGATTGATCATGTTTCATGCTATTTAGAAGGCATCCTGGGGTACTGTCTGAGCCCATTGGTGCACTGTTCTTAACCTTATAGAGAGCATTAAGGACCTGTTCGCTAGATAACAGGGGAGTTATATTTGATATTTCCTGAGGGAAGGTTGATGGGGAAAGAGGGGTAAGGTTGGAGCTGAATTTTTGACAAGTATGTTTGCTCTATCTTCTCACTCACTATAAGTATTGATACTTTCTAGTATCCCAAAAATATTTTGTTCTAAGGAGAGATCTTTATTTTTATATTTCAATTTATACTGAATCCACCAACTTTCACAAATTTTGTAAAAAGGTGTCATTGACATGTGATGTTGCCATAACACATCCATTTGGTAAGAATAACATTATGTATATATAACATCATCATTCAGCTTTTTAAATCCCCTTTCCATATGCGTATATTCCTAGTTACTTTCAATTTTCTATCAAATTGCCAAATGGTCAAGAAAATATTATGGAAAAGATCTGCTATCTTCTTCCTTTAGCTTTCATAAAGTTTAAAGTAAGTCACCCCCACATCAATTACATTTATAGTTGCAGACCACACCCCCAACACATCTAACTCCCAATTAGCCAATCAAACCTCACCTACCATCCCTCACTTATAGACTCCACCACACCCTATTCAACACCTGACTACTGTTACTACTATCACTCCTACAATAACCTAACTACTCCTCCAACTCAACAACATGTCTTATATGCATCTCACCCACTTACTAAAAGTATTATGTTCCTCATTAACTATCTTCTCTCTCCTTCTTCTGTCAGTCCTTTCGTCCTACCACACACACCTGAATACCACTTTGTCACCACCATGGCAAACAGAGTCCACAACCAGTCCTAGACAAGAAGAACATTTCCCTATATCACACTACAACCTTTCCTCCACCCAATGGTTTTCCTCCCTTTATAATACTCAAGTACAAGACCAGCACCCCATCCTCCCAGAAACAAGCTAAGATATTACACAAACTAAACAAGCTCTATCTATACCTCCTCCAAAAACATACTTGCTGCGGGGACATTCACCCTAATCCAGGACCCAACAACACTAACCACAGTGCCTTTCAGCAACTAAATCCCCTATATCTAAGGCCATCCTCAGCTCCCCTCCTTTTAAATATCAAAGTAAGAAGCATTCATAACAAAACCCAAGACCTTCATGTCCTACTAGCTCTATACAAGCCAGAAATCATGCTAAGAGAAACATGGCTCAAACCTGAACACCACAATAATGAAATTAGTGCCCCTGGGTACAACATCATACGTAGAGACAGAAGAGGTAAAAAAGGAGGCGGTGTGACAATACTTTTCCAAATCCACCTCACTTTTGAACAGTTTGAGTGTAATTCCCAAGAAGTAAAAGACATATAACTAATTCTAGGCAAATTAAAGATCAACTCCAACAAACACATGATTATTGCAGGTGGATATATCCTGCCAGGTAATAATACTGCCATACTGGAAAGCCTACTAAACTGGATGTCATCCTCCCTTCCTCATGAAACCATACTATTAGATGACTTCAACATTGACTGGTCTGACTGTTCCAGCCAAAATCCCTCTACCCTATAAACCTCCATGGGTTTAACCAAATTATAACTGCCCCCACAAGAACTGACAAAACCTTCAAACGCCAGTCCATCTTAGATTGGATTCTGCTATCAGACCCCGCACTGGCTCAACAATCAGGTTGTCTTCTTGACATTCTGAGTGACCATCAGGCAACCTACTTAACTCATTACATCCAAGTGACTCCTCCAGGTTCATCTGCAGTTAACTCCTATCGACGTCTCTTGGCGTCAACTATTGCTTGTTCGTATTTGAATCATTAATTCCAAAACCATGCTATGTACAAGGTTTTAAAAGTTTTCATCTTAAACAGCTTAAACAGTGGCAAACTCAACTGTGTTATTATTTGACCTCTGTCTATTGCAGGTAAAGAGATATTAACTGTTGTTTTCATGATATTAATTTACACAGATATATTTTTTACATTTTTCAAAATATTTCAACAACCAAGTAACACAGACAGAATTCCTTAGCCTAATATGAAAGCTCTCAGCTTGATGAATAAAATGCTGCTGACAGTATGTGTGTAACTTGAGACGTTGCTGAGATATTATAAGTTGTTTACAAAATATTGCAAACATAATAGTTACTATATTTACTGTGACTTATAAAATTCAGTTTAAGATCTAGAACCTAAAGATTGCTACCACTATAAAAATAGTCAGTGCTGAAGGGCTTCCCTTTCATAACCTCTATAGTTCCAAAGATATGAACATTTGTTTGAAATGTGAAGACATCATTTGATTCTGTCAAAAAGCTTAGGCTCTGCCCATTGTAAATTACAATGCAAACTTCCTGAGCTCCATTGGAGTGAATGAGTTAATTAGGAATCAACCCCACCACATTAAACAACCTATCTTCAGATTTGTACGTAACAAAAAGACCTTCAGAGCTAAAGACCTAATCAATTCACTAACTTGCTGCAACTGGACTCCCTTAAAACAACTACCCCTAGACGACGCTGTGCAGTACTTCAACTCAACCTTCCTAGATATCCTAAATGTCACGTACCCCCCAGAACCATTAGAATCAGAACTAACTATGCCCCATGGCTAACAAAGTATACTAAAACCATAATGAAAGAAAGGGACAAAGCCTGGTTACAATTTCATATACAAAAAAACAGTATCACGAGACAAACTTATCTTGAACTCTACAACAAAGCTACAAAACTAGTAAAACATGACAAAACTAATGACCATATAACCATGCAGGAAAAGTACACTCACAACCCTCAAAAATTCTGGGCTGCTATAAATACCTTATTGCACCCAGGAAAATCCACCACTCCTACCCCTGTACTACCAACCAACCATGACAATATCTCCACCCAATTTAACAAATACTTTACTGAGACAGTCCAAGCCCTAGCCAACACCCAGAATACTACTAGCATCCCCTTACCCACATCAGTATAACAAACAACTCCTCCAGTTTCTTCCTGGAACCAGTCCCTACTAAAACTATTGGTAAACGTCTCAAAAAACTGAAACCAACCACTCTGCCAGCTGAAAATCTACCTGCAGACTTCCTTCAAATAACTGCTGAAGCTACAGCCTATCCAGTATCCATTCTAATAAATAGGTCAATATCAGAATGTAAAGTACCTCACTCCTGGAAAATATCACATATTATACCACTGCACAAAGGGAGTAAGTCCCTTGAGCTTACCAACTACCACCCTTTTGCAATCCTATCACCTTTATCAAAAATATTAGAAGGGGTAGTTGATTCCCAGCTAATGCAGTATCTCCTAAAAAATAACCTGCTATCCATATCCCAGCATGGCTTCAGACCTTCCCATAGCACTACTACAGCACTACTCTCCTTTACCAACATTGTCAATCACCATAGAAACAATGGTCTATTTGTATGTTCAATATTCTTAGACTTATCAAAAGCCTTTGATATGGTGAACCATAGTATGCTCCTAGAAAGTCTAGCATCACTTAACATAAGTTTCTCCACCATATCATGGTTCAATAACTACTAAACAGACCATCAGCAGGCAGTTCTATGGCAAGATCTACTGTCCTCTCTATCACCAGTAGTCATAGGTGTCCCCCAGGGGTCCATCCTAGGACCTCTGTTATTCTCACTATTTACTAACCAGATAGCCTCATCCACACTGTCTGCCTCAGTTGTGCAATATACAGATAGTACCACCATTATATGTGCCTCCCCCACCCTACATGAGCTAAAAGCCATAATCTAAAAAATAGTTTCCTTAGCTGAAGCATGGTTCACTAACATAAAACTTATTCTTAATCCCCCCCCCAAAAAAAAAAAACAAACTCATTCTCTTTAGCCCTGGTAGACCCCCCTCCACCAAATAATGATTTTACCATAACATCTAGAGATAACATACAAATCACCCCAACAACACACACAAAACTATTAGGTGTTGACATTGACAATAATCTAAAATTTGACATACATATAGCCCAAACAATTAAGAAAGTTAACAAAAAGCTTGGTCTCCTCTACAGGAATAGACAGTTCATCACTAGACCGACCAAAGCCACCTTAGCAAGATAGTGCCACTTATCCATTCTCCTTTATGCTTCTCCTATCTTAACAAATCTTCGCCACAGCAAACTAAACAAATTGGAATCCTGCTACAACAAGATTGCCAAACTTGTTACAGATGCCTCTCATAGATCCCATCACTGTCTTGCCCTCAAGCAACTAAACTGGCTTGAATTACCTCAACTACTCCTACTCAACCAACTCTCAATAGCTCACAAGCTCTACTACCTCCCTGACAAAACCCCCAGCACTTCAGAACCTAATTCACCCCTACACCACCACCAGAACCTTAAGATCTAGTTATCAGAACCACATAAATGTCATCAAACACAAAAAATGATGTGGGTAAATCTCTCTTTGCCTGCACCATTGCCAGAACCTGGAATTCACTGTCAAGCCACTTAACTTCCACCATCTCTACTTCCCAATTTAAAAATCATATTTAAACCCACTATATAAATAACTGGCACTGCACATGTTACTCTGTAGGCTACACCATACCACTGCACTGGTGCTAGGATTCTGCTAGGGATCAAATGGCTGCTCCCTATGTCTTGTTGCTAGAAATATGATTACTATGAAATGGTTGCTACCCAACTCAGAAAAATATTTATTTTTTTATACTTATATGAATAATGGCTTACTGCCAGAAAAATTTAGAAATTATTAATCTCTGCTAACTATGTTCACAAATATTCCCTGTTCTCTTATTTGGTACTGTTTTGTACCTACATTTGTGTTTAGAGTCATCTGCACTCAATTATATTCCTTATATGTATCTTATATGTATATTATTATGTTTCCTTATATGCTACTGTTTTGTCTGTATGGAATTGTATTGTTTGCTTGGAGCTTTTCTGCCTGGGCCTCCTCTGAAAATGGACCTGTGTCCAGTAGGACTTTCCCGGTTAACAAATGTAAAATAAATAAAAAAAAAAATAAAAAGTCAGTTCTTTCATAAGAGCAACCAGACATATTAAATAGGTTTCCTGCAAGCATGTATATCAGATGAAATTTCCATGAAATTTCACATAGATTACAGTTAAAATCTCAAAAAATAATTATGTTCATATTGACTAATGCATGTGACATAAGTTGCTTAAAAAGTTACTCCTTTCTTTAATATTAATATACTTGTAGAGAAATAATGAATATTCCAGTTTAATTTTGTATAACTATATCACTATTGTGTAATAATATAACTCCATCATAACATGGAATGAGACCATAAACTTTCTGTTCACATTCACAGATACTGTAGGCATGTTAAATGTTGACTCTCTAGCAGACAAATATCCATATCTATTTTTTCAGATGTTAATACATGATGCATTGTGTTCAGTATATTATTAATTTTAATCGTGATCATTTACCTTTTCTAGAAACTTTTTTCTGTTTTAATTTATTTTTTTCTTGCACACTCCTTACTGAGAGTTAAATTATCATGTTCATTATTATCACATTTTTCACTATCCTCAGTACTATGTACATTATTTCCTCTATATTATGTTTTTCTTTAGTTATAAAACTTAGCCACACTCTTTACTATAAGTCCACACAGAGTCAGTATCATGTTCAGCATTAATATATATAAAGTACTATCAGCCCCAGATGGTAAAACTATAGTAAGTTTAACATGGTCCAATAAATCATTCACTTTATTATAATCAAACCAATAGTGACCCTCCTGACCACATTTCCTACACAATATTTCTTACTTTTTAACATAGTGACCTGGTTTACCACACTGAACACATTTTCATTTCACAATGGCTAATATGAAACATGTTCAGACTAAAAAAAAAAGAAAAGTTTTGAATGTCCATATATTTAACCATAGCTCTCTTACCATTAATATTAACACAATTATGAAGAACAATGTTAGTATCTGTCACTTTAGGATAAACAGAGACAGTCCAAGCACCAGGTTAGGAATGTCATTCATCAAGCTGTTTTTGTAGATTAAAAACCGTGTTTCAAATGTTTTGCAAAATAGTTCTTAATCTCAATAGGCGATACTTCAGAGTTTCTATCATTTTATTAATATTTAAATGTATACAGTAACGCATATAATCCTTCCTGAGACTACAGAAAGATTTATAATTATGCAAAGTAAAGAAACACCTGTCCTTTCTGCTGATTCAAAAGTCACTTCAGAAAAAAAAATTCTTTCCAATATGAATCAGTGCTCTAACCACAGAAGACACAACTGCCAAGGGAGCAATAACTGAACTCGAAATTAAATACCTGCTCAAAGGCTCATTTGTTTGACAGAAGTATGAGCTACTGGTTAAGTGTTATAACATCATACCCATGGCAGTCCCGGCAGTATTTACAGTTTTAAGCATGTCTTCTGAAGTTTTTTGTACTGCAGTAGTACCAGAAGTCTCACAAACAGGTTCGTCTTTCTCTTATCTAATACAATAGCATGAAGTACACCGTTATTTTTAATGTTCAAGTTAATCTCCTTTGATACTGAATTCTCTCCCTCTTCATGTGGAATATACTGATTAATAGCTTCCGACCTGGATAGAGCTACATATTTTGGTTAATATTTATTAAAAAAGTCTCATTACAGCCGAGTGACATCTCCAGGTGTTTCTACAGTTACATCCTACTGCACCTGTAGGCGTCAAATATTGCCTGTTCATATTTGCATTAATAATTCCAAAACCATGCTACATACAAGGTAGCAGAATATTTTATCTTGAAGAATATATGATGGCAAACACAATTGTACTGCTATAGGACCTCTGTCAGTTAGTATTTGTTAGAACTATAAGGTGATAACTTGATTTTATAAAGGCTGAAGCCACACCCACTGGGAGTTAAAGGTACACACTCATGATCTTCCAAACCAGCTTCTTATATGATGACCCTCTGACATTACGGTTCCTGTTGAGACACATTTTGTAGATGTTGAATATCAACAGTAAAGACAAACTCTTTCTGTAAACATTTTTCTGACAACACTGATAACAATTCCGTTCCTACATCAATCCTTCAGTCCGTTCTACAAGAAGAAGCCAGCATACACTCACTGAAAAGAGCAATTTTCCCAATGCCCTTACCAAATTTCCCCTGTCAGTATGAATACCAAATGTAATTAAGAAAATAATAGAAACTTCTGTAATTACTAAAAAGGCAACTGACAACATGACTGGAATCACCACTCACACATTTATTGAAGCACTTTTCATCCAAGACATATAGTTGAACTTCATCAGATAAAACACACTATTACTATGCAAGTTTAAATAGGACAGCTGACTGCCCAACTTTTCAAAAATTTAAAGACACAACATTTAAAATTATAACATAAAACCAACTTTTCCAATTATTATTATATGTAGAAACAGCAGCAATAATTACTTAAAATATACTTAACAATAAAAGTATAAAAATATTTTATCTCCGTATAAGGTGCCATTTTGTATCATCAATGTAAACATTCATCTCAATAGACTTTTTAGGTTTAAACAGCATGTTACAGAACACATGTCGTTTAACCCTGGAAAATTGTAAGCATTAAGGCGGATTTGCCATAGGAGCTCCAATTTTTCTAATACCACTGTGAATGGACCACCCCTTGGGTTGGTTTCTACTTGTTCCAGAATCCAAAATGTAACTGTATATTCTGGATAGTAGTCAATGTGCTTTGCCAGGGCATTATCTAGTCTATGCTTGTTGATACTGTATATATGCTGATATGCCCTGTCTCCCAGTCTATGTTCGGTTTTACCAATGTAGAATGATTTACAACATTGACATTTGGCCACATATACTATCATTTCAGAATTACAATTACATTTCTTCCTACTATTTAAGTGTATATCGTTAACATATAAGGATGAACCATATATATATATATATATATATATATATATATAGAAGTTCATTGCTAGTAATGAACGTAATAGTAGATAGATCTGAGCGTGAGTTTAGTTTGAGGTTGGACAGGACTGAAGTTGATTTTACGACCAGTTTTGTCACAACATTCAATTTGGACTACAGCTACATAAAAAATATACTTGTTAAAAATTGGAGTATCCTTATGGAAGATAGGGGGCTAGAGGAAAAGTTAAGTACTGAACCTAAAATTATAGCTAGAAGAGGTAGAAATTTAAAAAACCTACATGAATGTGAATTTAGAAGTCATTCTAACTTAGTAAGAATGAGACAATGTGGTAATTGCCCCTACTGTAAGTACATTCTGATTGGTTCATCCTTATATGTCAACACTTTACACTTAAATAGTAGGAAAAAATTTAATTGTAACTCTAAAATGATAGTATGTGTGCAAATGTCAATGTTGTGAATCATTCTACGTTGGTAAAACCGAACATAGACTGAGAGACAGGGCATATGATCATATATACAGTATCAACAAGCACAAACTATATAATGCCCTGGTAAAGCACATTGACTACTATCCAGAACATACATTTAAATTTTGGATTCTGGACCAAGTAGAAACCAACCCAAGGGGTGGTCCATTCACAGTGGTATTAGAAAAATTGGAGCTTCTATGGCAAATCCGCCTTAATGCTTACAATTTTCCAGGGTTAAACGGCATGTGCTCTATAACATGCTGTTTAAAACTAAAATGTCTATTGAGATGAATGTTTACAACTGACAGTACAAAATGGCACTTTATACAGAGATAAAATATTTTTATATTTTTATTGTTAAGTATATTTTAAGTAATTAATCTAGAAACCTTTATTTTGGGTGATGTAAATATCGATTGGGGCAAAATCTCTAACCGAAATCCCTCAACAACCATTAACCTATTTAATTTCTCCCAACTCATTAACTCCATAACCAGACCAAACAAAGCAAATCCTCCTGGCTCCATACTTGATTGGATTCTCGTATCTCATCCAAATAAAGTTATAAAATCTGACACTTCTCCAGACCCCTTAGGAGACCACCTCCCTGCCTATGCTATACGAGCTACCTCCTCCCCTCCCCACTCCCACCACTACACTCATACTCGGAACCTCTCTAACTTTAACCCTACTTCCTTCTCTGACTCACTTAAACTCTCCAACTGGAAACCTCTAAAACTATTACCACTAGATGAAGCCATCCACTACTTTAATTCAACATTCTTAGCCGTCCTTAACTCCCAAGCCCCAACTAGACTTATAAGAGTTAAAGCTAAAACATCCCCTTGGCTCACCAAAAATACAAAAAAGTTAATGCTCCAAAGAGACAAAACCTGGAAACTTACCATAAACACAAACAACCTGAAATACTCCTTAAATATAAGCAGTTAAGAAACCTAACCAAAAAACAAATCATTAAAGACAAGATGTCTTACTACATCCAACTTCAAGAAAACCATGCTAGAAACCCAAAACAATTCTGGAATTCCATCAATTCACTCCTCAGACCAGGTACTAAAAATAACCCTGTCCAGACACCAGCAAAACCGACCCGAAATTGCTTCTCTATTTAATTCCTTCTTCACCTCTCTCATTGCTGAGCTATCTAAAAGATTTCCCAACAATCACGTCTCCTGCCACTACTCAGTCTTCATTAAACTGTTCTTACCCCCTCTTTCAAACTGCAACCAGTATCTACCGACCAAATAAAAACTCCTTCATAAACTAAAACCTTGCTCCAATGCCCCGATAACATCCCATCTGCCTTCCTAAAATTGCTTCTGACTCTATTGCTCTTCCTATCAGCATCCTAATTAATAGATCATTACTTGAATCCCACGTTCCTTACTATGGCGTAGCTTACATCCTACCCCTCCACAAAGGTGGCAAAAACTGTTCTGTCTCAAATTTCCACCCTATAGCCATTCTCTCCCCTATATCCAAAATTCTAGAAAAATGTATCCACCTACAACTCCTGCCATTCCTTATTAAGCACCACCTTCTCTCTCCTACCCAACACGGTTTCCGCCCAGGTCATAGCACAAATACTGCCCTCCTCTCCTTTCTACACTCAGTCAACTCTGCCCGTGACTCTGGTAATTTAGTATCCACTGTCCTACTAGACTTAACTAAAGCTTTTGATACCATCTCTCACACCCACCTTCTAAATCACCTATCTAACCTCAACCTTTGCCCTGAATCCCTTTCCTGGTTCTCCAGCTACCTTTCTAACAGATCCCAAGCTGTAAAATGGGGCCAAGCCACCTCTACTTTTCTTCCAACCCCTACAGGAGTTCCTCAGGGTTCCATACTTGGCCCACTACTATTCAATATCTTCATAAATGATTTCTACAAAGCCATCCCTAACACAAAAATTGTACAATATGCTGACGACTCTACTTTGATATGCTCTGCCCCCAACCTAACAGACCTCCAAGTCCTAACTCAAAGTGCCTTCTCTACCACTGAAAACTGGATGTTACAAAATCACCTCTCCCTAAACGCCAACAAAATTAAAATACTCCTTTTCTCTCCATCTAAATCCTCCTCCCTTGACAAAAACTCATTTCAAATTTCCAGCCTCAACAACTCCTCCATCGAGACCGTACCCTTCACCAAACTTCTTGGTGTCACAATCGACGATCAACTAAAATTTAATTCCCACATCCTACTAAACATAAAAAAAACACATATAAAACTGGGTCTACTGTATAGAAACAATCACTTCCTCTCTCCTCATTAGAGACTAACCCTTGCTTCCACCTTCCTCCTTCCAACTCTCCTATACAGTGCCCCCCTGCTCACTAATCTCTCATCCTCTCATACCACCAAACTAGAGTTATGCTATAACAAAGTCGCTAGATTTGCAACTAACGCCAAATCTTCTTCACATCACTGCTCCTCCCTTCACTCCCTTAACTAGCTTGAACTTCCCAATCAACTTAACTTCCTCCAACTCACCACAGCCTTCAAGCTGTTTCAAAACCCCTCTAACTGCCCTGATCTTTCTTACATTCTACTCCCCTATACCCCCCTTAGACCACTTAGATCTTCTTAACAAAACCTAATCACTGTTAATAAACCCCAGTGCCCTGCTGGCCAGCTTCTCTTATCCTTTACCCTTGCTAAAAAATGGAATGCCCTTCCTTTGTCACTTAGGAAATGTACCAACCTAAATAACTTCAAAAACCAGCTTCATTCCTACCTTTTTCAAAACAGAATTTGCAACTGCTATCTTCTGCCTATAAACCCTAAGCTTTCTACTCCATTCGCCCCAGACTAACCTCCTCCTACTCTGCTTCTTATTCCTTTCTAAAGTATTACACTTAGTGAACAACATATTACACTTAGTGAACAACATATTACACTTAGTGAACAACATATTACACTTAGTGAACAGCATATTACACTTAGTGAACAACATATTACACTTAGTGAACAGCATATTACACTTAGTGAACAACATATTACACTTAGTGAACAACATAGTAAAACATGTATTACTCATGTGATGCCTTTCGTACCAAACTAAAAATTGAAATTGTTGTATTTCTTTCTGTTGTAAGTTAGTTATTCAGACTACCCATTAACTTTCCATGTTAATTGATTTCATTTTAGTAAACATAATATTTGAATTGCTGAAATTCCTTGTTTTGGAGCTATTCTCCCCGGGCCTCCACTGAAAACGGGCTACCAATGCCTAGTGGACCCCCCGGTAATCAAACTGAAATAAATAAATAAATAAATAAATTATTGCTGCTGTTTCTACATATAATAATAATAGGAAAAGTTGGTTTTATGCTATAATTTTAAATGTTGTGTCTTTACATTTTTGAAAAGTTGGGCAATCAGCTGACTTTTTCAATCCTATTTAAACTTGCATAGTAATAATGTGTGTTATCTGATGAAGTTCAACTATATGTTTTGGACGAAAAGTGCTTCAATAAATTTGTGAGTGGTGATTCCAGTCATGTTATCGGTTGCCTTTTAGTAATTACAGAAGTATGAATACCAGCTTTGGCCTCCCCTGGTCCACAAAATGTAAATAACTAAATGAAAGAAAGAAAAACTGTTTTAGTTAAAATGTCCAAGTATGCAAGCAGATACTTTAGGAAAGTGGACAGAGTTTAAGCTGTTATTACCGACACTTAGAGTTATACAACCCATATTAATAAATTGCTATTGGATGTGATCTGTTAAAAGGAAATTAGGAAACCTGTGATTAACAGGTCATAAGAGAATAACAGTTGTGGTTTCAGCAGATCTATTTATGCAAGGTTTTATTACTGAAAATATCTTATAAACAATATTTACACAAATAGGAATGAGGCAGGAGATATGTAGTGTTAGCACTTTTCTTTGCTGTGCCTCACCTCATGAAAACATCCATTCAATATATACCACCAAGGGAACAGAAGTTCCACCATTTTATTGCAGAATTAATACAATCATCCAAAAATCTGGTACCAAATCTACATAATATAGCCAGCACACACCCATCACATGCACAGTGACACACACACACACACACACATGCACACAATCACACACTCTGTCTATACTACGGGTGTAGACCTCAGCCTTGCCTGGGATCACATCCAAAATTCTATCCTTTCTGGTGATGGAACATAGATGTGACTTGATATACATTTTTTTCTAGAATGTCAGAGAAGGCAGGATATATTAAGAATACAAATTAATTAAAGTTGCGTTGTGAGTTTGTATTCTGTGGTAGTTATTGTACAACCTTTGCTCTGCTCTTCCATGGTGCTACTCTTATTTTGTTGGTATGTTTTGTACAGTAGTTGTACAATAAAAACAGTTTATAAAGTTTTGAACATTCTTTGCTCTTTGGTGATAGCTTTTCTGAGAAATGCACAAAAAATGTACTCATTTTTGTACACCAACTATACTTAGCTATACCCTTGCATAGCAATACGTCTTGGAGTTTGAAGGTCCAAAGACTTATGTTTGTGTGGAATGTTACACCCTAGATGCCTACACACATCCTTGCACTACAAAGAAATTTATGAAAAAGCAACTTAATAAATAAGATAAAGAAATGTAAACAATAAAATGTATTTAAACTGTACAAATAGCAATGTTATCAGTAAAAAAATATTCAATACAGTGATAACAGTCAGTGGATTTGTAGTCCTTCCATAAATACTATAGTATATTATACTGCACACAAACCAAAACACATATTTTTGTCAAACATTTACAGACAAAATTGTCATATCTTGGAAACTGAAATGTAAATCCCATGTGTTGGCAGTTAGACAACAATACACTCCAAATTAAGGAAAAACTGCAATTTATTAAGCACTTTAATTCACAAAAGTAGGAACTTCATCAGAATGACATAATTAAAACTCACTGAGTATTGACATTAACCACAAATATTAATTAATTAAAACCAACCAATAAAATCTGCTTACATAATCAAATAGCTAAAAAACCTGTGGGTCCATAATTGTTTAAGAGAAACCATCCAAAATATACTAAAATAGATTATGCTAAACATCCAATCATTTTAACCTTAAAAAGGGGGTTATAGAACATGCGTCATTTAAACCAGGGTGACTTGTGGCATTCAAACATAATTGCCACTTTAATAAATTTTTATCAAGATGTTCATTTACTATATAACCCCTGGTATCAAAACAACATGTTCCACAACAGTAAACTTGAAGCCGTGAGTTGGATGTTGTGCTATATGCCTATAAAGGTCATTTGTTGTCTTACACGTCTTAATATCTAATAAATGTTCAGATATCCTTTCTTTAAATTTTCTGGAGGTTTTGCCCACTTAAAATGGTGGGAACATATCACAGCAAGCAATATATACAACATTTCTGATTCACAGGTGAAATGCCTTTGAATGCTATATATTGCCCCTCCAATATGTATGTGTTCACCAACCAATATACTAACACATTGTGAACATTGACCAGATTTGTTCATGTCTTTTTTTTCATATTTAAAGAAATCCCCGTCCATTCCAGTAATTTTGCTGATTGAAGTATCATTTTTATATACAATATGGGAGTTATCCCATATTTTGTTATACATGTCTGGGTCAAAAGAAAATATAACCCAGTTCTTTTTCAGACACTCAAAAATGGCCTGACTATCTAAACTGTAGGTAGTGATGAATGACTTATATTCCTTTTTATCTTGAAGTATATTGGTTTTGGTACTAATGACCACCTCCCCAATATTAACTACATCTGCTTGTAATGGGGAACTGAGTCCACAAAAAATGGGTTTATAAAAACCTGACTCTCTCTCAATTATAACCTCTTGCTTGATTGCATGTAAAAATGTGGTGGGATAATCCCCTCCTCTTGATCATGTGTGTAATGTTCTCACATTCACCTAGAAATATTTGGGTATCTGTGATCATCCTGGATATTCATGTGTTTGAAAAGGTGGGCTTATGGTAAATACTGGCAAACAAGGCTTTATGTTCAAAGTTCTTAGCAATTTCCATATCCGAGAAACAGATTTTATTCTTTGTTGAAGGACCAGGAAAACTTTAAAAATGTGAGGATATTTTTAATGTAATTAAAAAATTCAGCCCATCTCATTTCTGAGTCAGTCCATAAAATAAAAATATCAACCAAAAACCAGGTGTAAAAGGTCCAACAATGTCTATAATCACTGTTAAAAATAAATTACTTCTCCCAGCAAGCCATGACCAAACTGGCGTAGCTGGGGGCACAAGTTGCCCCCATGGCTATGCCAGTAACTCGTTTAAAGTATTGTCCTTTAAAAAATAAAAAAAAATGTTAGTCAGAACTGTCCCAATAAGTGCAATGATAATTTTGACACATCCACTACCCAACTTGTTAAGATCCAACAACATGTACTCAAACCACAATAATCCCTCTCCATGGGGAATAACAGAAAAAGATCATTCACATCAATAGTGAGAAAAATGTTATTTTCATCAAATTTCACCGTATTCAACTTTCCCAAAAAATCCCTTGAATCTCTACAGACTTATGTGATACTATCAACTGATCATTTTATCATATAATCTATGTACTTTGCAATGGAATGTGTTTTAGATCTCTTTGCATCTACAGTTGGCCTAAAGGGGGGATCTACTAAATTTTTGTGGACCTTCAGGGTACCAAAAATACCTGCTATAACTGGCTTATCATTGTTCAAAAAAATATAATCCCACTGATCAAGCTGGCCTTGAATCAACATATCATACAACAAGGTATCAATTTTAGCATAAGTAATACAAATTTCATTTCTAGAGACTTCTAAATAAGTGTCAGACAATAACAAAGACATCATCTTATTGCTAGAGTCACCACTAGTCATGAATACCAACCTGCCCCCCCTTATCTGGTTTCATGACTCGTATTTCCTTGTCTTGCCAAATATCTTTAAGTAAAGAGGTCTCATCCTTTGTCTAATTATAACATTTCCTCTTGACTGCTTTATTACATACACTCCTAATGTGATGTTCACACAGTTTTTCAAACATCAAAATACAATTATTTAAAGGGGGGGGTTAAAATACTACTCCTACTAATTGTGGAAGTGTTGTAATTCCCGTATTTTGAGAAAACTATAAACCAAGATTTAGTTTATGTGTGTATAATTTAAGGTCTATCAGAACATCTGCTATATTTTCACATTTGGCTTGAATGAAACTCAGCCCTTTGGATAATAAATGAGGTGTGGGAATAAACCAAGTTGTCCTGGGACATCTTCAAGAGGGGTTAGGCTGATATATTAATGGGGGTTAAGTGGGTTGGGGAGGTGAAAGGGTTAAATGGTGGGAGGGATGACTGGGAGGAAATGAGATAAGGGTGGGGAGGGGCTTAAGGGATTTAGACAAGTATAGCTGGGTAAATAATCACATTTTGGCATGAACTTGCTAACTTGCTATAATGCAGGTTTACATCTATGATGACCTGTTGGTACAGTGGTGGTCAGTTAGGCATTGCATTAATAGTAGTGGGTATGTAAGAGGATGGTGATGGAGGGTAGCAGATTTTATATATATATATGTTAGAAAAATATGTATTAATGTATATGTTTAGTGCTTATTAGAAGCTAAAAGGGTTAACACATTTTCATTCTATTTTATGTACAGCTTAATTCTGTATGAAATTACAAGATGCTTTTCAAACTGCAGTATGCTTTCTGAAATTGCAAGATGCTCTCTGACCTAGTATTTGCTAGCACAGCAAAATTCATGTTTATGCCTTTTGGAAATTAATTGAGAAGCAGGTGATTATCTGCTAGGTCAGGAAAATAATGAATAGAACAATACTGTTTTCTATAATGTTACTAAACTTGAACAATCAGCTCTGTTCATGTTATGAGAACATGCACAGCTGCAGAAAAGAAAGATACATCGAACAAAGACTGCTTGAAGAAATGAACTATAATTTGTACTTGCTTTGTGCTCGAATTAGCCATAGTACCTTGAATGGTAACATTGCATAGTGAGAAGCTGTATCTGACCGGTGGTCATCAAGGCCACGTTGTTTTTCTTAGGAAGTTTTTTTTGTAAACTTGATATGCCAGCAGAAAATCATGGACAAACAGCTGCTATGAAATAATATTGAAAGAACTTGTGATTTATTACGTCAGCTTGGTAGGCAATGTCTTGTAAGAAATGTATAAGAATAGCTTCACTTCCTGATTCTAGTTAGACAAACTCTGTATTAGCACGTATTTGTCTCCTTGCTGCAAGATTGAAGTGCCTTAACCTGAACCTGCCGTGTGTTGATCTTTTTGAAGTTGTTTTTCCTTTGACAATATATATATATATATATATATATATATATATATATATATATATATATATATAAAAACATCTCTCTTTCACTCTCTCTCTCTCTCCCCTCTCTTTCTTATTGTTTTAGTCTCTGAGTTGGTTGCTTATAAGATGAGCAGAGCTGTGGGGGGATAGGTGTTCAGGCTTGTAGGCAGGTCTATGGATTGGCTCTAGCCTACAGATAAATAACAAAGGAGGTAATATAATAACAATAGTATTTCAAAAATTAAATAAATAATATATATATATATATATATATATATATATATAGAGAGAGAGAGAGAGAAAGAGAGCGAAGAAGATGACATAAAATATATATATATCTCTATATAAATATATATATATATATATATATATATATATATATATATATATATATATATACATACAGTGGCAGAGCACTTATTACCGAAGTCAGCTACATTTAAGAATACGCGTACAGATAAATAACAAATGAGGTAATATAATAACAATAGTATTTCAAAAGTTAAATAAATAAATACATACATTTTATATATATATATATATATATATATATATATGTGTGTGTGTGTGTGTGTGTGTGTTTATATATATATATATATATATATATATATATATATATATATATATGTATTCACTTCATAACAATGAAAACTCAAAACACTGAAAACACATATCATACATATACTGAGTTTAAACATAAAGCATAGCACTTTCCACCAAGTGTAAGAAGTGGGGCATGCCCCCCTGCACCCCCCACACCCACTGCTACTTAAATATATCAACTCCAAGATTGCACTTAATGTAGTGAAGTACAATCTTGGAGTTGATATATATAAGTAGCAAGGGGTGTGATGGGCGTATGGGGGCTTGCCCCCCCACTTACACTTGGTGGAATGTGCTATGATTTATGTTGTTTAAAGTCAGTATATGTATGATATGTGTTTTCAGTGTTTTGAGTTTTCAAGATGTTGAAGTTTCAGTGTTTTGGTTTCAGCGTTATGAAGTGAATCTATATATATATTTATATAAAGTGGTAGAGCACTTATTACCAAAGTTAGCTACATTTAAGAATATGTTTAAATGCTTGCAGCCATTTTACTTCATTGGTATGTAGTGTTACCTCAGTTTCCAAGCTTTCATCAGGCAGTTGTAACACCTTGGGGTGAGAAGCTCTGCTATATTCTTTTTTCTTTTTACTTTCTGGTGGCTGTTGAGGTAGGCTGTAGTGAGGTTTCTCTTGGGCTGGTTCTGAAAGAGGTACAAGCATCTTTTGCGGGCTTTGGTTAAGCAGTATAGTAGTTGGCCACTGGCAGCCGTCTATCTGTGCATGCATTTCTGAGTATGAATAAGGAAATATGCATCTCAACTTAAAGATGTATGCTGATGTGGATGGGTTTGCGCTTCTGATTCTCAACAAAACAGACAAAACTCAACAAGATCAGGGTCAAATAAAAAAAAAAACAATAAAATAAAATTTCACTTCTCAACAGTGCAGTTTTACAGGACCTCACAATATTGATCATGTTGGCCAGCTTTTTGGGTCCTGGCAAGTTCAAAGAGGGCAGTCTTGGCCAGTGCATTACAGCTGGGTTGGTCGTACATGTTGGTGGTGTGTGGGAAGCAGAGTTTATTCTGGGATCGGGTCTTCATTTTCTTTGCTGTTGTTGGGCTGCAAGTTCTGGTTTGATTCAGGTTAAAATATACAGGAATAGCTACAATTGCATGTGAATGAGGGATGCAATATTCCTCATTAGAATTCAAGGCTTTTAGTATTTCATAGATGCATTTCAGTGTTTGAAACAGATTTAAGAACACAAACTTTTAACAGTAGGTAACTCGGATACTTTTCTTCAGATCTCAGCTTGAGTGTACTAGACACGAAGTAGGTGTAATATTTTATCCTCTGAAGATTTGTTGTATGATCGCATTATAATGTCATTTTAGTAGCTGATATGTTAGTGAGCGATCGGGGGTTTACCTTGGTGATTACTTTTCTGCCCTGGGCTGTATGAGCAAAGTATAGGTCCCACTATCGTTGGTGGGGTTTGGATCATCTCCTTTATTGAGGAACTTTGTTTTTCTGGCACTTGCAATCCGGTTTGGGATTTATTGGTGGTGTGGTCTGCCGTGCCTGTTTTTCCTGAGGTAATTTTCTATGTCTGTAGCTGCTTTGAGCTGGTCAGAATGACAGTGCTGCACATGTGCAGTGTGGCCCTAGTAAAAAATAAAAATAAAAAAAATATAAATAAATAAAAATGGAGCAAGGTCGTGCTTTCAAAATGTAAAGGATACTTTTCTTGCCGTTGATGGTTTAGGGTCATGGTCAGTCTCTGGTTAGAGTTCGTGTTGGTTGTTCGGGTATGAGTTGCAATGCTGGAGGCTTGTTTGGTCATGTTTTCATTTTATGTTATTTATGTAGATGGTTGCTGCTCACTGCCCAAGTTCATTGGGTGCCTCTGTGGTGTTTTCATGTCCATTGGTTTTGTTTGCGGTCCTGCAGGCATGCAATTGTTGCTTGGGCTTTCCATATGTGGTCGGATTACCGCTTTCCTAACTTTTATTTTTTTTCCAGGTGGGTCATGGTTTAAATTTGTTGGTGGCATCAGGTTGTTTGTGGGTTAACTTAATGGTGGTTGGCTGTTCTGAGTCTGGGTGGTGATTGGAGACATTTAATAGTGAGTAGTAATGTTCGGGGTTGGTAGACCAGCCTTCTAACAATTTCATTTTATATGCTTTGATTTCTTTGTGTAGATTGATTATTATTAAGGCCGTGCTGTTTTGGGGTCAGTTTGCTGTCAATCATGTTGTTTCCTGTTGCTAGGCTTTGTTGTTGAGGGTGGTGTAGCTGGGACATGGAGCACACAGCAGTGCAGTCTTTTGGGGCTTTCATGGGGCAGATCAGTGGTGACCAGTATGCTAGAGGGGTTGTGTCATATTATTGTGCAGATTTGTACAGATACCTTGAATATGTTGTGTGTGACTTCTGAGATGGGAGACTGCTGAGGAGAGTTTGGTGGAATGGCCGGTTGACATGTACTGTAATTCAGTGGTTTTGTTGCTGTTTGTTGGTCGTTGTGGAGTGAGGGCCTTAAATCTATTCTTGGGGCTCCTAACAGTTGGTCTGCAGCCCAGTAGGGAGGTCTGCTGCCTGTTTCATGGGCTTAGCTGCAGCCGTGAGTGATGTTCTGTGCTGCGCATGCACAGTAGCGCCCCGAGCTCTCATGGGTTCATAGGTAGGTACTAGGCTATTGGCCCTGGGGCCTATACAAGCCCAGCCAAAAAGGTACCCTGGCTTTTGCCACCCAAGAAAATTATTTTCCTGTGCCAATGTCGAGCAGAGCCACAGAGGTGATCCCCGGGGTGAATTTCCTATTTCCCATCCAATCATCAAGATTTTTCTTGAAGAGTTGTTGTTGTTGTTTGTCTTTCAGCTTTTCCCGGTTAGGGGTCGCCACAGCGGAACTCCAGTCTGCTAATGATTGGCAGTTGTTTTTTATTGTGTCGAGTTGCCAGCCCGATGCCCAGCCTTCAAAGAAGGCACGCGCATTCAAAGCATATCTTTCGAATGCCCACTCGACCACAAGGAGGACATGCAGACTCCACACAGGAGGCAATGCAAAATGGGATTATTTCTGCATTTTAAATTGTTTACAAGGTATTAAAAAAAATACTTTATTGCTATTTATAAAATACATGTTAAGTTTTCTGTGTAATGAATGATACTACACTGAAAATAAATTTATCTCGATCTCTTTGTTTTTGTATCTGCAATAACAATTAGGTGTCCGGAGATAGGGACATGGGTGCTCTGTGAGCTAGAAACTTGATTTTGCATAGCTCAGGAGAGATAATGGTTGGAGGTTAGATGGTCACTATTCAGAACTCATGGCCAGACAAATCCAGATGCTCATAGGCATTTTTTTGTAACTATTGCAAGTCGCATCAGCTCACTTTATATCTGCTGTGGATACATGCTTATCAAAGTATGCATGCTGGAACCAAAATATTATATTGAAGGGAGTACGGCATACAACAGAACTGGCTGGAGATGCAGCTTTGTGCTGTTGAGGAGCATTTTTATTGGTGGTATGGGTGGGGGGGGAGGGGGGATTGCACTTTTAGAAAATATTTATTTTGTTGACTAGACCAGAGGGCCTGGAGTTTTTATGTGGTTGGGGAAGACGGTAGCTTTTCCATGACAGTGAGTGCTGCTGCTCTGAGCTCACTTCTCATTCTCAACTGAGATACGTTGGAAATCTGGCATTGTTATGGGGGTTGGATGTCTGGCAGGGTTACTGGGGTGTTAGGTGAAGTAAGCCTTTCCTTTAACATGGATGCCGTCACAGGCACTGTGATCTGCTGTATTATCAGAGGTAGGGAGTGGTTTACAATTTCGTTGCTCTGTTTCCCTTTCCAGTGTCAAGATAAGGGGTTTTACCTTTATAATATTCAACAAATGGGTAAAGGTGGAACCTTCACTAATACATTTCAATGGATTTACGTTTGTCTTTTTCTTTGCAGATGAGGTGCTGTGATGGTTATTTCAGCTGCTGCGGTGTTATGCAGTGAGCTTGCCAACAGTGGAGGTACAAGGGATGTTACCTCTCTAATATTGAACAAATGGGTAAAGGGGGAACCTTCACTAATACATTTCAGAGGATTTACATTTGTCTTTTTCTTTGCAGATGAGGTGCTTTGATTTTTGTTTCAGCTGTTGGAGTGTTATGCAGTGAGCTTGCCGACGGTAGAGGCAGGTTGTTGCAGTGGATGTTCCAGTCACTAGAGCGGTGTGCAATGAGGCCACACATGAGTGCATAGCGAGCTACAGAATTGTATTTCAAAGGTACTGGAACCTGTAGGGGTGGAAGTTCCGGGGTGATAGAGTGACTCACAAGAGGTTGCAGGTAATTTGATTTCATTGGAGCCATAGGAGGTTATTAGGTTAATGGTTTAGGGCCCTTAAGTCGGTTATTTATCAATGTTTCAGTTATGGTTATTGTGCAATTTTATTTGGAAGATATGGTATGCTGCGGGGGGAGGCTGGGTTGAAGTGTGGTAAACAGCATGCTGATAAATTTAAGTTATTCTGTACTCGGGGTGGTTGTAATATTGAGGGAGGTGCTGAGGTTGTGGGCCTAGGTTCAGTTGTGGTCACTGGAAGGCAATTTTGATGATATTCTGTTAGTTGACAGGTGTGGGAGCATGGTAAGGCAGTTCCAATGGTCATGAGGAGGTAACTACAATTAGTTAGGGACATGGAGGTAGGTCTTGGCAGTGACTAAGATGGTCACATTTTGTGTAGCAAGAGCAGTTAGTTTTCTTTGTTTGCAGATTGCAAAGGGGTCACAGGAGGTAGAGGTGCAGAGTGGCAACAGTTAGTGGATCAATCGATGGCTGAGTAAAGGGGACCAGTTGTCTCTATAGGGGTCCGGGTGAGATGGGAAAGATTGTGGTCTTTCCCTGGCAGGGAGTCTTGTGGCTATGTGCACATTTCAGGGTATTCAGCTTAGGAGTGGGGACTATTACAGTTCACATAAGTTGCTGTTGTAAATACTTTAATGGTTTAGCTTGACATGTCAAGACAGAACATTAGTATTGGTTTTATTCTAATGTATATGGCATTTGTGATATAAATAGCCCCTGTTAACAGGTAATCATGTGGGATAGTTGGTAGGGTGATTAAGGTAGTGTTAGGTTGAGGTGGGAGAGTTAGGGCAAGTTAGCAGGGGCAGTTTAGGGGCGAGGCATGCTTTGACATTGTTTCATGTTGTTAAGGTTTGATTGGTGTATGCAGAGAATTTACATTGTTCTTTCTTTTGCAGATAGCAGTACTTGGAGCCTGAAGGAAGTAGCGTGGAAGGTGATGGAATTGGCAGGGTGGTTGGTTCTGCTCTTGTCTATATCAGTCGTAGAACAGGTCCTGGTTACCAGAGTGGTCCAATAAGGTCAAAGAGTGCAGTTAATAGAGGGAGCGCTGGT
Organism: Protopterus annectens; assembly: GCF_019279795.1. NCBI lineage: Eukaryota > Metazoa > Chordata > Ceratodontiformes > Protopteridae > Protopterus > Protopterus annectens. The sequence continues at coordinate 193,815,191 of NC_056750.1, read as the reverse complement.
CAGTTGCTTGACGGAAGCGGGGTGAAAAGGAATGTCTTTAGCTGGAGGGGATGTTTCTGGTGTGGTACAAGGGAGTCACAGGTAATGCTATTTTAATTAGGTTCATCAAGGCACATTTCTGTACTGGTATGCTTCAGTACTAGTATGTTAGGGTTTTGGGGTTGATGACAGGGATTGGATTTGGTTTACAAATGAGTACACCGAATGATGTTTGGCTTAACCCTCTCTTTTATGGGGGGTAGTTGGGTAGAAATTTTGGTAGGAGGGAGGGGGAATAGCCTGGTCAGGCTGGTTGGCAGAGAAGAGGGACAGGCTTGCCCTCTTCTGTTCCCCTCCTAGTGTCTGGAGGTTCATTTTAAGGATTTGGAGAAAGGAAATGAACTACTCGAGGAAGTTTTCTGAATAGGTAAGCAAGTGGAGGTAAGGATGCTGCTTATTTGGTTGGGAGGTAATTCAATGAATGGTTTATGAAGTGAGATGGGACACTGCTTCATAAGTAAAGGATGGGTAATTCAATAAATAGGATGTGAAGTGAGTCTTGGATGCTGGTTTATAAGTAAAGTAAGAGAGCAAAGGTAGGGATGCTGCTTACTGGGGCAGGATGAGCAGGTACGCTGTCTTGATTAACATTACAAGGATGTTTATGCTGTGTTTAGAATCAACTATACTATGTCCAGTTGTAATTAATACATTTTGGTAATCAATGCTATGTTATGGAAGTTTTAATAAAGGTCATCAAATGTCATTCGGTGTGATGTGTTTATTGAAGGGGACCGGGTCAAATCAGCATTTTTGACATTGACAGGTTTGCAAGTGTAATAATAAATAGGATAGTCTTTAAAATAATTATTTATCAGTTCTGGTTGGGCAGTGAGGTTTGCATCCACAATATTGTCTCTAAAGCCACCTGGGACTGGAATTAATGTTTCTTGTTGTTCTTGTTGCAACATTTCGTTAGTTTGGCACCTTGTCTTTTGAAAATGTCTTAGTAAAAGTTTTTCTTTACATACTCCTTGTCTTGAAGCCACTCTGATCTCCGTAACTTTGTTCTAAAGGGATCGCCCTAGAAGGAGCCCCATTTGAAGATTTGGTGTTTGTCACTTCCTGTTATATTCCAATTGGCCCATTGTCACTGTCAATCGTTTGGTAGCTCCAATTGAGAGGGGGATTTGGGTAGGCTGAACTATTATTATATTCTATCATATCCCTACTAAATTTGTTATGTTTCCACTGCAGAATGTCATTGCATAAATTATCCACTTTCTTAAATATATTAATGTAATTGGTTTCATAATGTTCAAATAAATTGTCTTTGGTGACGCAATTGATAAGAATATCTAAGTCATTGGATAAGGAGTCTAAATCATTGGATAAGGAGTCTATCTGCTTATCATTATATTTAACCATAAGCAATATTTCAACACTTGCCTTGTTGAGAATGTCCAAACGTTCTGGAATAGTAACTGAACCCTTTTTGCACACCTTTAGGTTACTTCCATCATCTCAGCCCCCTAGGGACCTGATTGTTAGCTGTATTTTTAGTAAACACCTGATTTCTAATTGTAATTTTTTACATGAATAGAGTTTTTTTATCAAAAATGGCCAGTTGTTCATGAAGAGACCCTTGGTTTCCTGGAACACTTTATCTATTCTGAGGGGTTTCCAGTTCAAAATTGTTAGAGTTCCATGAATAAAAATTAAAATTATTTGTTGCAGTGATTCCATTTGAAACTCCATGAGTGGGCTGAGTGAGAGGACACCCAAAGCTGTCTCCACTGCAAATGACAGCATCCTTATATGAACGCTGAGAGACCAACTGGGTTTCATTACTCCAAATTTGTTGACTGACCTGCTGAAAAGTAAGATCAGCTCACCCACTGCTTGCTGCAGATCAAAGGAATTATGTCTGTTGCCCAAAGCCATGCCTCCACTGTGCACAAACCAAATGAGATTATAAACATGAACAAGATTTCAGGATAATAAAAACAACCAAACTGTAAATCTTGCATGTTGGCAGTTAGACAGACAACGATACACCCCAAATTAAGGAAAAACTACAACTTATTAAGTGCTTTTGTACACAAAAGTAGGAACTTAATCAGAATGACACAGTTAAAACTCACTGAATATTTAAATTAACCACAATTAATTAATTAATTAAAACCAGCCAATAAAATCTGCTTACATAATCAACTAGTTAAAAAACCTGTGGGTCCATAATTGTTTAAAGCAAATCATACAACATAACCTAGAGTACACGCTGGTAAACATACGATCTTTTTAACTTTAAAATGGGGGCTATAGAACATGCGTCATTTAAACCAGTGGCATTCAAACATAATTGCCACTTTAATTAATTTTTATCAATATGTCTGTTCACTATATAACCCCTGGTATCAAAATATCTTGGAAACTGCACAGCCTAGACATATATTTTTAGAACCCTTTTGTTAACCAGATATAAGCTTTCACATGACAACAAGAAGTACTTCTCTCAGTATGTGTTTATTGAGATATTTGCAGAGATATGAAAACGTATGTTTAATTGCAATATTAGCAATATAAGTAACTCTGAATTTTTCTCAGGATGTACAGTTTACAGTGCAAATATCAATGACAGTTTTCTTCAACATTGATGGTTTCAGCGATACAATACAATCATTTGTAAGTCACTTCTGATGAATTAAGTAGATATGAAATACTGTGAAAAGCCACTAACGATAGAAGAAGACAATAAAATACCACACGAACCACCAAGGCCAGTTGAGTCCAATTATAAAGAGTTAACACGAACACTTTTATTAAAACAAAAAAACAAGAATATGTTTTCTAGCCCCTCGGCTATTATTAGGATAGAAAATTTATTCTTGTTTTTTTTGTTTTAATAAAAGTGTTCATGTTAACTCTTTATAACTGGACTCAATTGGCCTTGATGGTTCGTGTGATATTTTATTATTACATATGAAATACTGTTTATTTTTACAGTTACTAACAAACAACTAGAGATATCTCCAGTACAGTGAGAAATAAATGGACATTGAGAATGAATTTTCTTGTCTTTCACAGTGGCATTTCACGCCATACCCCCTAAACAGTATCACTCTCAGTTACGAAAATATAAACTTAATATAAAAATGGGAATAATAAGTATCAAACAGCGATTCATTTCTCTACTGCAACGTTTTGCAGATTAATAATCTTAGTGTCATTTGTTAACTAGTCCTTGCCCTTTCTAATACTTCCTAATATTAACTGGTACATCACTTAGTTAAAGAAGCCAGGCCCAAAAAAGGTCTGCATGTCATAAGGAGCTAAGGGTGTAAACTGAAAATATACAAAAAAGTTGCTTTAGGCTTAAATTAACCTTTACAAGTTCTTTTCAGCTGAAGCTGAGTCTCTCACTATGGCCGCAGGCCTCAGTGTTGTTGTTGTTGTTGTGTCTTTCGGCTTTTCCCGGTTAGGGGACACCACAGCGGAACTCCGGTCTGCTAATGATTGGCAGTAGATTTTTATGTACCGAGTTGCTGGCCCTGACGCACAACCTTCAGCGAAGGTACGCCCATTCACGCATGTCTCCACACAGAAGACACTCTAGCTGAGAATCGAACACGACAACGTCTTACTCTGAGGCGACAATGCTACTGCAGCACCACCACCGCAGATTGCCACAGGCCTCAGTGTACTGACCTTATACTTTCTCTGTTTAGCAGGGTCTATCTGAATTCAATCATGAGATTCACCCCTCTCTCTCTCAAATACTTATAGTACCCACTTCTTTTCCAACTGTTATCTGCTTCTGCGTTTTTACATACATGAGAAAATGGTTTCCTACATTTGGTGAAAGCTTCCTTTTATATTTATGAAACATATATATGTGTGTGTGTGTGCATATCTATATCTATGTATATACATTATGTGTATACATGTATATATATATATATATATATATATATATATATATATATATATATATATGGTTCTACCTCACATAAACGAAACACCAAAACACCGACAACGCAATCACCGAAACCACATAACCGACAGTACAAAAACACGAAATCCCACATGCCCGACAACGAAATAACTGACGGTACACAAACACGAAACCTCATACACTTCACACACCACAATCAACAAACAAAACACATTCCACGTCCAAAAACCACATACACAACACAAGCACACCAAAATCTCTACAAACCCACGCTAAACCTCACATACACAACTACCTACAACCCTGACCCAAACCCTAACCCTAAGGTCCGTCACTACCGCACACTTACCTGGCCCGCTCCCTAACCCTAACTCACTTATCCCGCCCCTAACCCAAACACAATCACTACCGCACACTTACCTGACCCGCTCCCTAACCCTAACTCACTTAACCCACCCCTATCCCCACAGACCATCAATATCCACACTTACCTTACTCGCACCCTAACGTCTGTCACTACCGCATACTTACACAGCCTTTTCCCATGTCCGCATCCTCGGCGTCGGTGCTTTCATCCGTCGGGTCGGTCTTCTGCACTGTCGATCTTCTGGGTCCCGTCGCGTCAGTCTTCTGAGCTATTGATCTTCTGGGGCTCGCGATTTCCGTGTCAATGTTCCGGCGTGTCGTTTAAGTGAGGTAGAACCATATATATACATATATATATATATGGTTCTACCTGACATAGTCGAAACCACACAACACCGACAACCACATCACCGACACCACATATTCGACAGTCCATAAACACGAAACCACACATAACCGACAACGAAATAACCGACGGTACACAAACACGAAACCCCATACACTGCACACACCACAATAACAATTGAAAACAAAACACATCCCCATTCCACAAACCACACACACAACACAAGCACACCAAAATCCTTACAAGCCCACACTAAACCTTACCCTAACCCTAAGGTCCGTCACTATCGCACACTTACCTACCCGCTCCCTAACCCTAACTCACTTAACCCGTCCCTATCGCTCCCTAACCCTAACTCACTTAACCCACCCCTATCGCTCCCTAACCCTAACTCACTTAACCCACCCCTATCGCTCCCTAACCCTAACTCACTTAACCCACCCCTATCCCCACAGACCGTCAATCTCCACACTTACCTGCCTCGCACCCTAACGTCCGTCACTACCGCATACTCACACAGCCTTTCCCCATGTCGGCATCCTCGGCGTTGGTGTTGTCATCCGTCGTGTCGGTCTTCTGCATTGTCGATGTTCTGCCACTCGGGATTCGCGTCGGTCTTCTTCACTTTCGATCTTCTGGAGCTCCGGATTCCGATGTCGGTCTTCTGCGCTGTCGACGAAGTCAGGTAGAACCATATATATATATATATATATATATATATATATATATATATACACACACACACATATATATATATATATATATATATATATATATATATAATATATATATATATATATATGGATCTAGGACTATTGAATGAAAGTTCAATAGTCTGAATTCCACAATAACCGAATGCACTATAACGAAAGCACTTTCACCAAAAAAGCGCTTTCATTAAAGTCTGTTCGAAAAAAAAAAAAACAAAAAAAATAAATCTTCTTTTATGTAGGGAGGCAAGACCCCTACAGCCCCCAACAGCGCCCTACTTTTATATTCTCACTCTGAGGGCGCATTACAGTGGGGAAAAGGGAATTCTCCCTTAACAGCACAGTAGTGCGACCGTCATAACCAGCATACATAACTGAAAGTGCTGTTTTGGTGAACAGCACTTTCGGTTATATATGTTTGGTGATTTCTGCTTCGGCAGAAAGTGCCTCGAGGATCTGTACAGATCCCATATATATATATATATATATATATATATATATATATATATATATATATATATATATATATAGGTCTACTTCTAATAATTGAAAGCTGGTTTACTTGAAGATGACGTCACTGAAACAAGGACACTGAACTGTTACTTTACCAAACGATCACACTACCAAAGTTTTTAACAGGGTAAGTATGCACTTGGCCAACATGAGGAAATTTGACCATTTCCCCACTGTAGTGTGATCGCAGAGTTGGTATATTTAGTTGGGGGGGGGGGGGTTGTGGGGGTGCAGTCTTCCACCTGGGTGAGTTTGACATGTTGCTGTGTGCTTCCTTGTTCCATGTTGGCCAAGTGCATACTTACCCTGTGAAAATCATTGGTAGTATGATTGTTCGGTAAACTAATGGTTCAGTTTTCTTGTTTCGGTGAAGTCATCTTCGGGTAAGTCTGCTTTCAGTTATTAGAAGTATATCCGTATATATAGGTGTATCACTAATAAAGAAAAGCACACATTGTCAGTTGGGATGTCGAGAACAAAACTTTGAAAATGCTGATGATGACACATCAGAATGCATGCACAGAGAAGCAGCCTTAGTGCTTGCAAGCTTTTACTTTAACAAAATACAATAAGCACATTTTTTTGAAGAAGTGCAAGGCCTCCTGACCTCCTAACCCCTGCTAATTATATATACTAAATCTGAGATTTCACAAACACAAGGTTAAAGACAAAGTTCCCAACAGCTAGATTTATATGATTTTGCATACCTGTCAATATATATGTATATATGCAAATATTTAGATAGATATAGATATACAGATATGTGTGTGTGTACATTTACACACACATATATATGTGTATATATATATAGATATATATATATATATATATATATATATATATATTTACGGGTCCCCTTCACATGGTCGACATTTCAGAAAGCTGAAGAACATATGTCCGAGACGATATGATCGAGTTTTGAAATATCAACTATGAGGAACGGGCATCTCCGTACAGTATAGAATGGAAAGATTTCCATCTTCCGCACTGTAGTGCAATCTCGGAGTTGGTATATTTACGTTTCCGGGGGTGTGGGGGGTGGAGCAATGTTTCGGTTAGTGTTTGTTGTGTTTTTTCTCTTTTTTTCATGACTGACATTTCAAAAGTCGATTATATGGTCTCGGCCATATGGTCTTCAGCTTTGTGAAATGTCGACCATGTGAAGTAGATCCATATTTACATATATATATATATATATATATATATATATATATATATATATATATATATATATATATACACACACACACAAATACATTGACACACATATCTATAGCTATCTATCTATATTTTTTTACATACAATGTTATCTAATAACTTCACTAAATGAGGAATCAGTTGATACAAATGTTCAACAGTCAGTTTCAATTAAAGATAATTTGTCTGAAAATGCATTTTATTGAATGTCATAACTGGAGTTCTGCACTACAAAAGCAGAAATAGTTATAAGTCTATGAATAAGCTTTAGCTGGTGCTTGAGGTGACATGTACAAAATTCCTGCTGATCTGGTTTGTATGTGCACACTGGCTGTGATTTCCACTGATAAAAAACACCAGTGTTGTAGCATACAATGAAATGTGTGCAGTGATAGCTTATATAACAGTCATTTTTATATATTAAATATTAAATGTAATGAATAATGGATTTGATTGATTTGTCTAAGTATAGACACTGGAACTTTTCTTCCTGGATTCCTTAATGAAAGAATTTCATCTAGCAGTGCAAAACTCAGTTTAAAAAGTACAGCACTGTAGAAAAACAAAAACCAAAAACCAAAAAAAGTCCAAAATATTAGACTCAGCCTCATAAAGTGAAATTACCCATTTATTAAATGACTATTAAAATTTGCTTTAATTGGCATGATATGGTTACTCTAATGAAAGTTTCTGACGATGATACCTGATAACTAAGATATTGATGATGGGGATGATAATGGCAAATATTCTGCCCACAGCACTGTTAGCATTTAATTGTGACAGAGGTTTTGCTATACTGAAGTTCATAAGAATAAGGAGAGAGTTTGAAATACCTGATAATACTGCTGTGAGAGTCTGGGTCCCAGGCACTTACTCTCCCTACAATAGTCCCGACGGCACTGTTTTCGTATACCACCATGTTGTAACTTGGCTGAGAAAACACCGGCACCTCATCTGCATCCATCACTTCCACTTTCACTGTAGTGACATCTTTGAAAGGTCCTTTCCGGATGTAGTGTGGGTCAATAAAGGTGTTTGTTGCTTCCACTCTAAAGCTGTAAGACCTCTGGCTCTCAAAATCAAGAGACTGAAAGAAAAAACAGAAGGCAGGGAGATGAATGCATTGCTGGTGGGGATGTTGCTAGTAGTTTATCTTTGAGTGTCACTTAAAGAAAAAAGGGAAAAAAAACATTATTATGGACCATCTGCCCTGAATATTTCACTATGATAAGTTATTACTTCTCATTAATAAGTTTGCTTTTAACATCTAACAATGCATCTCCAGTGCTTTATATCTAAGCATGTTTGCAAAATGTGACTAGTATTCAGTGCTCTCAGCAGGGATTGTAAACATGGATGTTTTACAATGAAGTAGAAACATGGAGCAGTACAAGATATGTTATTGTGGTATTTTATCATTATTTTTTCTGCATAAGCCAGTGCTGCAAAATGACCACTTGTAACAAAAGTGCGAATTGTGCAGTCCTATGAGTGGTATTGCAATGTGACTACTTAGAGGGACTCTCTAATGCCATTACTGATCAGGGCCAGCAAGGTGGTAAGGAAACACAAGTGGTCGATCAAATACTTCCTCAGGACAAAAGTCCAGATTCTTCATTTAATAACCAGAATAAAATAAGCACAGTAAAGACACAGTGTGCACTATAAAAGGTAAGCCAATTTTAAGTATGTTGACTAAATCGTGACTTGCATCTGCTAATTATGTTTAAAAGAAAAAAAATGCTAGTTGCCCACAATTCTCAACCATACATCTGCCAGCAATTATAATAATGGATTTTGAAGGAACGTTATATGTTGGCAAACAAAACAGTTCTACAGAAAACCATCAGTGTATTTTTGTATTTTAGCAAAGCAGTGTTTCATAGGCTTAACTTCAATAAGAAAGGAAGAGAAGCTACTGGGGAATATGACTAGTTTGTTTTAACAGATTTTTTGTAATTATTAAATATCATGATATCAGTTAAGGATAGTCAGGCTAATATCCCATACATGGCAACATAGTATCATGGGTAGATACTAGGCTATCGGCCCTGGGGCCTATATATGCCTAGCCAAAAAGGTTCCCTGGCTTTCGCCACCCAAGAAAATTATTTTCCTGGGCCCCCATCAAGCAGTGCCACAGAAGTGATCCCCAGTGTGAATTTTCTATTCCCCATCCAGTTGTCAAATTTTTTCTTAAAGAGGGCCAAATGAGGAGCTTTGCTTGACATGAATGGATAGTTTGTTACAGAGTATGGGAAGTCTCTGGGACAGGAATCTATCCCTCCAGCATGTTCTGTTTATTGTGGTGACAAGGTTTAGGTCCTTGGAGCGTGTGGTTTGGGGAGACTGGTATTTCCTTAAGTGTAGCATGTCCAACAGCTCTGTGTTTGATATAGCTTTGTATGTTAGGCAGAGATCGCCTCTGAGTAGACACTATGCAATGGAGTAAAGCTGGAGTTTTTTGACGGTCTGCATATGGCATCTGTTTGAGGCCGATAATCCTCTTAGTGAGGTATTTCTGTGGCCTTTACAAATGTTCCAACATCAGAAAGAAACATTAAAAGACAGAATTTGATACAGATTCCTACAGCAGGTTTGAAATATTCATAACCCAGTATTTATTTTTTACAAAAAATGCCTTCTATAAGCTGATTCCACTTTGAAAGATTCTTTGCTGTGGCCTGCATACTCAGAACTTATAGTCTTAAAATAGTTGTGTAATGTATCCACCTTAATATATTCTCGCAGTGGTTCAACTAACAATAGGTTGTGAAACTGAACCAGTCTGACTGGCATATGAAAACACATCCATACTACTTTAGAAATTAAAGTAACTCACTTTGGGGAATCTCGACCTATAAACTATAAGACCTACACTGCTGTTTTTTCTCATTATTTTTTTTCTGAAGAAGTTCTTGGTACGAATAAAGAACGGAAGTGCTCAACACAGGTTCTGCTTTATTTATTTTGCCCAGTATAATAAGATTTTATTGTATTTAGTTTTTCTTCTTCTTTTTTTGGATTTGTTCTTTAGTTAAATCAAAATGATGTTTAATACAACAAACTTATAGAACGTAATCAATACATTCCTTTAGCAAGACAAGAGACATATTCCACTCATTACCTGGCTAGGGCAGAAGTCTTAAGCTCATCTGTTCCCTAGTGCCATGAGAGTCAAGCTTAGGGAACCAGCCAACGTATAAAGAGGACACACCTGAGATATCCCATCCCAGTGGTGGTTGTGACAATAACTGTTGCCTAGGGATACGCATGCTTGCATCATACACATATGCTAATCTCCCTAATTTACAGACAGTGTGAATTCTGACCAATACTGCATTTTATACCTGCCTCACTCCTGTAGGGTTCAGTATTGCAACAGACCAGACTGCATATCCCTGTGATGGGCAAGTGGGCATTGGCCAGTGACTGTCACCTGGTTCTTTCACTTTTCCATACCCTAACTGAACATGGATCAAATGGGGCATATTCAAGGAATTAGTCCTTTCAGCCACAGAGCTGGGCTGTAATTTACAAAATATCATCTAATGGTTGTTTACTTTCAGATTAATATAAGGTACGCCAGCTAGGTGGATATTATATTTAAAGTTATTATGAGAGAACATTTTTGCAGACCCATTTTGAATAATGCTGAAGCTTAGCTGAAGAAGTAAAAAGAACAAATGGGGAAGAAAAGTTGTAGTTGCCCTGGTTTCTAAATGGACGCCTTTCATTTGGGCACTAATTTATTATTTGCATAAGCATGGTTTCCATGATCTAACATTGGGTTAAAATGGATTTTAAATACATTCAAAACCAAAGAGTAACTCACATTCTGGTCCAGACTATATTTGAACAAAGGAGATGCTAAGGCTGGTTACGTTATGCCACAGAGTACAGCATAAGGATGAAAATAAAACATCAGGGCCAATAAATATTCTGGAAGATCCCCCTAAGATATGTGAGCCTTGTGTATTATGTGGGTGTTTAGGTCATGCTCTCCTCACATAGCAGGCTGACTATCCATGATACGTTTGTGTCTGTGCCAAGCAGTCTATATTGTTTTTCTGAATATTACATCAAAACTTGCTGATGTCATACCACTTGCTGCCAATGTTATGATGGGGCTACAAGTAATGCTCCTCCCTTCTTGCTGATGTCATAGTGCACAAGTAATATTCCTCACTTTGATGTTGGGAAGATCAAAAGGCTAAGGGTGGTGCAATGTTCTGTCCGTAGTCCAGCTGTATGCACTTATCCTTCATTAATAACACTGTACTGAGACATATTTGGGGTATTGTACTCTAGAGATGCTGTCAGATGAGACATGTATCCTGATGAGATTTCTATGCATCTGGAGCATTTCTCCCCGGGCCTCCACTGAATATGGGCTCTGTCCCAGTCATACTTTCCCAGTAAACAAATGTTAAAAATAAAAAAAAAATTAAATACCCTCACAATGAGTCTGACACACACACACTACACCTACACGTTATAAGCATCGCTGGAACACACCTGTAAAAATAAAGGCATGTAACTAATCAAGTTACAAAAAAATAAACTTCTGTGGTTCTGTAGCGGTTTGCTCTTGTCACAGATCTACAGCCATTTTTCATTATGAATTTCTGGTCAGAGATTGCTTGATTCCATTACTTAAACCCATCTAAGTAGTAACACTCCCAGTTCAAAGACTGGGGCATACGTACTTCAGTTCTCCCTCCAGTCAATACTCTCTGGATTTTCTCCATCAGGTCCAACTCCAACCTACATCCCTTTTCTCCTCCATTGCCCTGCAAGTGAAACAGTTTAAGCTACATTTTTAAATCCTGCTGGGCCATAAATTTCCCAGCCATGGAAAGAATGCAATGCCACACTTGTTTCTTGACTGAAACAAAAGACTTATAACCTATTCATGTCCCTTTTGTTGAAAGGGACAGGTACCACTCATGTTTAGAACCAATTCCCACCTTATGCCCCACACTCCCACAGCTGCTGTGACTGCTAAAATGACCATTTTCTGGGGAGATGGACACATGCTGTTCATGCATGGCCTGTCTCTGTAGCTAATATGCAGCATGGTCATCACTGACCCACAGTGTTGCATGATACACCACAAAACTCCTGATGGGGTCAGCACTGCAGCAAATCAGACTACCTTCCTCTGCATATGATGAGTGACCACTCACCCCCCCCCAACCTCACAGCTCCTCCCCAGTGCCAAAGTCATTGAATAGCAGTGTTAGTAGACAATGTTTACACTTCGATGAGCACCACATTCCATCATCTTATCTCATGGATAGATAATCTGGACTTCACCTGGTGATATTATAAGAAAAGCAGGAATAGCTAAGTAAATAAAGGAGACATGGAAGAAAGAAGTTACTAGGGATGTAACAATACCAGCAGACAGATATTTTATTACCCGATGCCTGTTTAGTATGTCACTTATGCATTTCTTTGGTCTGCAAAGTCCAGCTACAGAGTGCCCAAGATATACTAGCAGATTTGGTAACATTGGTATTTAAATCCCAGTCTTGAGTAGGGTAAATACAGACGAATTTTGAACTAAAGCAGACACACCATTTCAATACTTTACTGAGGAGGTCTGAATTCTGCTGTATTACATAATTTCATGACTGAATATTGTAACAGAGAAGGAATATGGTACCATTCTTTGAGCATACACAAATTCTGCTATAGATCCCATGTACATTTTCAGGCAATATATCAACCTTTTCCTGGATGTATTGCTGTTGATGCTCATGTAATTGGAAACCTCGAGCTGACTATGATATAAAGCATTGCTGGGAAAAGTACCCCACTGTATTTATGTTCCATTTTCCTTGTGAGGGTGGAACTTCATGGCATTTCCATCTTTTGCTTTTGTTAGTTAACAGTAAACAATACTTAAGCAAGGATAACCAAAATGGAAATACAAATCTGATAATTACACTGAGCTTCAAAAAGTTGTTACGAAAATTGCTACTTTGAGCAGTAATTAAATAATTTGTTGATAACTGAAAATGTCAGTTGAGTTTTCAAATGCAGAAACTTTGAAATGCTTCTACAGCAAGTTCTTTATAGTTATCAGAAGGTTTTCAGAATGCAGACCAATGCAACATGTGTTCATTAGAAATAAAAAAATATTACCAAGATGGAGGGAAGACATAGTACAGCTATTACTCCAAGGAGCCCTATTAGCTAATGCCTGCTTTACTAAAGTCTTGCCTCATGCGTGATCCTGTACTACATTACTTTTATTTTGGTAGCCGTAAGTTAAATCCTGGTAATGCCCCTCTGTTGATATGTCAGATACACTCACTGTAAATGTAACGGCAAGCATTTAGTTTTTATCAGTGCATTTCTGAATTCTAAAATGTAATTCACTATTGTTAACAAAAATGCACTATTTAATTCAGGACTGCATTAGCATTTATCATATGCAAGTAATGATGGGCAAATGATTGGGCAGAAGAATTCATTCCATGTCCATGGTATACATTAAATCTTTTCATCACTCGAGCTGCATACAATTTTTGATATAGTGAATTTGTTCATCTAAGCATATTTCCTTATTCCTGTGTTGTTTTCATTTAAGCAAGACTTTTTTTGTATTCATTCTGCTTTCCATCCCTGCCTCCTACACTCCCCTCACAGACGACAAACAATGAAAGAGTGGCCATTTAGTGCTAAAACAAGATCTCATCTTGATAGCGACTCTCGAGAGCTGGTTTCCATCACTCAGATATGCATGTATGCCAGCAGGTTTGATTCTTTCCAGACCAGTATCTGATGCAGTACAGCGCTCCAAGATCTGCAGCCTGCTTCTAACAGGGTGGGTGGAAGTCTGGAGCCTGCAGGGCACACAGAGATTGATGAAGCCTTAGGACTGGGGTTGAGGGGGTGTGCAAGGAAAGAAATTAGATTGATGAAGCAGTGGGGAGCAGATGGCAGTGGGCTGAGAGCTGACTGATGGTGCTTTGTGACCAAGTAATGAGGAACACTACCAACAATTAGGCAGTGCTTGTAAATCAAAGTGACAACTACTAGAATTTTGTGTATGTTCACATACATACACACACACACACACACACACACATATATATATATATATATATATATATATATATATATATATATTTTTTTTTTTTTTCTTCCATTTACTTTAAAAGTGTTTATGGGGTATATCTGCCCATGCATGCATATAAACATCTGTGTACAGATTTACATATATAAATGTGTGTGTGTGTATGTGTCTTTATGCACACACAAGCACATGGACACAGACATAGATATACATATAGATATATAGACATAGATATAGAGACAGAGAGAAAATGAGATTTTCTTTTTAAATATAGCTCAGTTCACCCATGTAATATAATTAGAAACCACTTCATGGGGCTTAGATTTCTAAAGAGAACTCACTACTGAATCAAGGAAAGAATCATGAAGACTGAACAAAGTGCTAATGGCTTTTACTGGTTTTAGCTCTAGTTATCTACAAATGGTTTTGTTTGCATTTCAGACTTCATTCTTTCTGCAGCTCTGCCTCAGCCTGGAATTCTAATTCTCAGCTGAAGGAAACGCTGCTGGCATGCAGATCAGAAGAATAGAGAAATACAGACAGGGATATTAGAGATAGGTTGTTTATTTTACATAGTTTGTCTGTCCCTATGTCAGTCTGTATACTGCTAGGATTAGCTTCCTAACCCTATCCCCTGCCCTTAATACCAGTCCTAAACATTAGGCTACTAAACACCCTTTCCCTTACTGCACCTTCATGCAGACAATGTCTGTATACAAGTTAGTTGTATATATATATATATATATATATATATATATATATATATATATATATATATATATATATATATATTTTTTTTTTTTTTTTACTTTTCATTTGAGACTTATCTATTCAATGATCTGCTATTTTGTCTGGAAGCCTGCAGTAATCTAGTGTGTTTCAGTGCAAGTACATTTGACAATTAGTAATACACTTGTAGTAGGCATGCTACATGATTGAGACACAACTGCAGTACTGGCAGTAGAAGTCACTGGGGATGAGGGATGCGGTTGTGCCAAGGTACTGAGCATAGGCATATGCTTTTCTGTACAGGTAATCTGATGGCACCTATACAATGTCAGCATGGTGTGGCCCACCCTACCAGAGCACAGAGGTATTCCTGCAGGCCCTTGGTGGATTCTTAACATCAGCAAAGCTGACAAGACTTTTAGGGTAGCAAGTATGCCAGGACCTCATGATGGATGTGAATACTGTGGGTGGACATAGAACAGAGATACAGGTCCACCATAGGGTTACTGACATGATCCATCATGTCTGCACAAAAGGTCAGGCTACTGTCAGGGGACTGCCCTCACAGACCACTACGCAAACAGACAAGAATGGATTTCTTGGTTTCCCAATCTGGGGACAGAGATATGACACTCATGCCCAGAGGAAGTCTGGATGACAAAGCTGGATTGGTGGTGACACCCCAGATGTCTGTTGGTGATGCACCAGGATGGTATATCCATATGCCACTACCAAAGCGTGATGGCACATGCCCAGAGGAAGCCTGGATGACAAAGCTGGATTGGTGGTGACACCCCAGATGTCTGTTGTTGATGCACCAGGATGGTATATCCATATGCCACTACCAATGCGCGATGGCACATTACTGTCATAAGTTTATGGATGGCACTTGGGAATGGCACTACTACACCCTGTGCCAGAAGGTGCAGATGTAATCCTTCCATCTGAATATTTTAAATAAGACTGAAGTCTGGAATTGTCATGTATTTTCAGTTATATATATGGTTATTTCTCTTTCTACCTTCACAAGTGCTACTGGCATGGGGTCAGGCAAAACATGACATAGATAATGTCAGTGCAGCACAAGTGCCCGACAATGATGGCATCTTGCTCACAGCACTGTTAAACACCACATTGCCAATGGCAACAATACTTACAGTGGAGAACACAGTACCTTCCATATCTATTGACATGCTAGCAGAGGGTTGTGGCCACAGCCTATGCCCCCCCCATCTATGGAGGGAGAAGTTATCAGTATCAGCTGATCACACGGTGCACAGTCCTCATAAACACATGTGCAATCAGAGGGCAGTGCCACCACCTCAGAACTACCAAAACATAAGGGAGAAGCATGTCATTAAGTATCAGAACCATGACTCCTGCACAGTTGCAGACCTTGATGTCACACTTGGCATCAGTCAGAAGATGGGTATGTAGGTCACTGATCAAAGCAGAAAGAAATGCCATGCAGATGATGGAGTAGACACCCTTCTGGCTGACATATAAGATTCCATGTGGACCAGTTGAGACTTTGATAGTGATGTGCCTCAGTCACTGGCTCCTCCCTAGAACTTCAGACAATTTGTACAATGTATGGCATAAGTGGCAACATATGTGGGGACTGCAATGCCTGCATTCTGACATGACATATTGGGAATATAAGCATGCTTGCCTGATGACAGCACAGTAGGGCCACTTTGCATTCATTGTATCCACAATGGCATATGATGAGACAGAGCACCATGGCAATGCTATATACTGCACATGTGGGCCATGATAACAGGGCAAGGCTCCACACTTGTCACAAAGCTCTCCTAGGTCTGTAATGGTTATCACAATGCTCATGCCTGCCAGCACATCTAGACATAGTTGTTTCCAAACACATGCCCATTGTTACTATGGCTCCACTGTGGGTACATCACAAAGGGCAGGCTCGTTAAGGTTAAGGAGTGCCACTTCATCATTGCCATCTACTGGTGATGAGTATGTAGTGACAGAATGTGGAATGTCTTGTTGACATGGCCTTCACAACTGTCCTACACACAGTATGTTGAATTAGTCACAGTCAAGCAGTTCCATACCATCCTTGCCACCAGGTGGTGATAACAGTGCTATTACATGACACAGCCTCCCATATGGCCATGGAGGTCCACTGGCCATGTCCTGCCCAGCTGTAGACCCACAACATATGTGACATTCATGCTCCTGTAATGTATCACCATCATCTGCATGTGTGAGCCCCACTTTTGTAATTTGTGGCCATCAAAACCATAAGTCCACCAGACCCAGCAAGCCCGACCATATCACTACACATTATACTAAGCTCCCCCCAATCTCCTAACCATGTATCTAGTTAACTACCGACCCATAACACTTCCCCCTTCCACCTACAGTATGTAGCCATTGTTGATACCGGTCACTGTGCTCCAGCCAGTCAGTACAAATGATGACAATTGTGATCTACCTACACCTTTATGTTATGTAGGTTAGTTAATGGCAGATGCACAGCATGGCCAGTCAGTGCACTGCACTGCACTGCATAGCCTGGGTGTAGTATTACAGGAATCAGTTTTATTCTAGGTTATGTCTATCACAGCCCATAGTTGTGGACTAGTTGCTGTATTTTTCCCAGTGTCACAATTTATTATACCCATTTCAACCCCATGTGGGTCACGCTGTAGCCATTCTTCCAATGAATCCTGACTCAGCACCTCCTCTATTGATGCCTCTTGCCTATCTTGGACTCCGGTGTGACCCCATGCTACAGAGGTTTGCACAGAATCATGTTGTGAAGCATAGTGCAAATGAGAAATATCTTCCAGCAGGTTTCCAGAGCATACTATAGCAAACCACTGGCGGTATTTAAGCAAAAGAAGTGGGTGTTCAACACTCTGAACACATGCTCAGAGATGATGTGGGTCTACATCAGTGTAGTGTTGTCTGATATCTCACTAATTGTCTGAGGGTTGCATATAGATGTTGTAAGTCATATTTCCAGGGTATAGCTGTCATTACATGCAACATATGAGAACGGACAGCTTTCCGAGTCTACTTTGTAAATAATACCCTCTGCATTGTACAACTCTAGGCAGCTGGAGTGGAAACCATTCTGGTTGATATACCTAACATTGACCAGGTGAGACCTTGAGGGGGTTGTGAGTGCAGTCAATGGCCCTCTAGAATTTCCGGAAAACAAGTTATTTAAAAAAAAAGACCCATTCACTGGTGTTTCTCTGTCCTTTTGTTTGTGAGAACCACATAAGCTCCTCCACAGGATGCAACATGTCATCAAGGAACTAGTTTAGGATTCATGATGCAGATACCTGTAAAATGACTACTGTGTTTCCAGATGGCTTCTGGAATGTCTCCATAGGATGGATGCTTAATGGTGCTTAGATATTATTGTCCACAGGAGTAGGCATCCTTATGTTGTCTTTGTCCACACGATACTATTCACTTATGTCTCTGTCATGGATATGATAGCAGGTCAGCCATGAATAGATCAGTCTGCAATACAGTGTGTGATGCACACACCATCATGGTCACTGATTGAGTGAATTGCTACTAATGTGTTGTTCAAATAATTCAGATGCTAATTCTAGCATCTTAGTGCAGTCATCATGTCTGCCCATCAGGATACTATAGTCTACAGATTCGCTGCTTGTCATGGTTCACTGTGCAATTTTTTGTGTTTCTGAATGACTCAATCATGTTGTTTACTCTCATTTACTTTCAAGGCTGATCTCACTTCTATAATGGCGCCCATTTACATATAATTAACATGTGACGCTGATCATGCTATTTTCCTTGATCATGCCTATCGTGTCCCACTTTGCTCGTCACCACTTTTTGTGTTATTCTGTGAAATGGGCTGCGCTAATTGTTCTTGAATCCTTGACGTGCATATATAACAATATTTCTGACTACTAACTATGACTATATGAAAGCTATTAAAATCTGAGGCACATTCATGTTAAAATGGAGAAATACTGCTGTAAGATTGCATTTAATGCTCCTCCTTTTGATATTTGTGGCTAAAGACCACTTCCTTTTATTTACACAAACACCACTCCACACACCTTCAGATAAAAACAACTCTGATCCAAAACAATACCAAAACAGCAAAATCTTCAGAAGTCAGGAATCGAAAAACAGGAACCAAAGTCAAATCCAAAAGCAAATTCTTTATTCTCCAGTGCCTCGGTGTAACCACCTTTCAAGAGTATACATTCTCACTGAAAGAATGTATATATATATATATATATATATATATATATATATATATATATATATATATATATATATACTCATAGCAATTAATTAAGCAATTAATTAAACAATTATGTTCAAAAAAGTTTTAAAACAGACACCTCCAGTTTATTTCATTATTCAGTCCACAGGGTGTCATTGTATTGTATTTTAAAATAAAAATACTTTCCTTATATTGTAAGTTATATTTCAAAGCATTTTCATCATTACAAAGACATTTCACACTTTCTAAAACTGTTCCTGTTAAAAATGAAGCATCACTATTATGATAAACACTAAAATGTGTGGCAATAAATTTATTTTCCCTTTTATGTCTTATGTCTCTAATGTGCTCACCTAAGCTAATACGAAACTCTCTTTTAGTTTCACCTATATAATATAATCCACAGGGACAGTGTAAAGCATACACAACTCCCTTACTTCTACAGGTAAAACTATCTTTTACTGTAAACCTAATGTTGTTAATATAATTAAATGTTCTAACTATATTCCTACAAACACTGCATCTACTGCAACATCTTGTACCAAATTCACTTAGTGGTCTTGGTAAACAAAATTTTGGCATTACAAATTTACCATGTACCACCATATCTTTCAAATTTCTTCCCCTTTTATAGGAGAATAAAGGTTTTTGTGGCAAAATGTGCATCAACACCTTGTCTTTCACTAAAAATTTCCAAAAATGTTCCACTACATCCTTCATGTCTCCACTTTTTACATTATATGTAGAGACAAAACAAATATCCTTACAAGTTTTATCACTGGTTGCCAGATGATATTTCTTATAATGGTGATATTCACCCCTATTACATTTATTCCTTACCATATTATTCTCCTTTTTTACCTTCATAAGGGCATTTTATAAAATATTCACACTATACCCTCTTTTCAAAAACATATTATATGTGATATCCCATTCCCTTTGTAGATTTTCTTGTGTGTTACATAATCTAGATACCCTTGCCAATTCCCCATAAGGGAGAGCTTCCAAAGTATGTACAGGATGGCAACTAGATGCATGAAGATAATGATTACCATCTATAAACTTCCTATGTATATTTGATATAATTTTACCATGTTCTGTACCCTCCAAAACAAGATCCAAGAATATTACTTTGTTTCCCTTCTGTATTCCATCAAATTCTAACCCAAATGGGTTACCATGTAAGTCTGTCAAAAATTCATTAACTGAATCAAAACCACCATCACAAATAAAAATCAAGTCATCTATGTAACGAAAATAAAATAACACATTACATTTCATAAAATTTAACTCAAATAGAAATTCCCTTTCAAAAAAATTCATAAACAAATTGGCATACATGGGGGCAAAAGCTGCCCCCATTGCTGTACCTTGTTTCTGCTGATACAAAACATCATTAAAAATAAAATAGTTATTCTTTAAACAGAAATCCAACAAATCTACTATGAAATCAACAGAAGGGTTGTCTTTAAAAGAAGATCTCACTGCATTGAGGCCATCATCATGTCTAATAGAGGTATATAGACTTTTAACATCCATAACCAACCAATACATTTTGTTGTTCCAAGAAATAGAGGATATTTTGTTTAAAAATTCCATACTATCTTTGATGTAGACTGGAGATTATCACTTCCTTTTATTTGTTGTTTATTGGCAACAGCAACGAAGTAACATGAAAAAAAAAAATGAAAAAAAAATCAAATGTGCCTTAATTTAATGACATAAACAATATTATTAACATTGGTTATGAGAACAAACCAGAAAGAATAGTCTTGATAACTAAACAGAAAGCTACGTATTGCACCTACAGGTTGAAACTTGTTTTATTATTAGATAAAATAAATAAAAACACTGTGAAGATAAATACAAATTACTTATTTTACTTCTGAAAACTTAATGTAAGAAGTATTAATAACTAACACATATTATAAATATAGTGAATATTTTAAGTGTTTATAATAAAATAAGGTTTGCTAAGTATTTGAATATATGATTATATCTGATTGCGCCTAAATGTAATATGTGGCATTTAAAAAAGAAAATTATATACATACAGCCATGACTATTTTGTACTAGGGTATTTGGAAATTTGAATCAAGAGTTAAAAACAGAAAGAAATATTGCTGCAAGGAATGTAGGATTCAGCAGAAGGAACTTAACTAGAAGGTGTGTGAATATAATGTATCTTATTTATTTTACATTTGTTTACCAGGATAGTCCGACTGAATACATGTCCATTTTCAGTGGAGGTCCAGGGAGAAAAGCTCCAAAAAGACATTCAACAAACTGTTACATTTTTAAAGTTTAAAACACAAAATAAAACACAAATAAAAGGATTTTTACACAGATGTAAACAAACACAAAAACAGATACACAAACAAATTAGATTTTTACTCAGATGGAAAACTCTAGACAGTGTTTTTAAGAATGATAGGGTACTGAATGCCTAGTAGGCTAACCTGGTAGTAGATCCAAGGAGATCATAGGATTAATAAGTTAAGAAATAATAAAGTGTAGGCAGAAGTCCTCCATGTGCACACGAGAGATGGTTAGAGTTAGTCTGGATTAGGACAAGGACATAGCCATAGTTTTTTAAAGTACTGAACCAGACTTTTTTGAATTGAGGTAGAGAGAGTTCAGATGTAAGATTAGCAGGAAGAGAATTCCAAGTTCTGCCAACAGAGTTAGCAAATAAAGATTCTAAGACAGAGCTATAAATTGCGATAATGGATGTGGCATGAGAAAAAAAGTATTTGCTTTTCGCAGGCATCATTAACGTCTTAGTAAAAAGCAAGTCCTTTAAAACTTCATACACAAATTAAATTGATTGTTTAGTGCATGCGTGTGTGTGTGTGTGTGTGTGTGTGTGTGTGTGAGAACCTGCATATTTGTGGATGAGTGTATGGAAACAAGCTATTTAAAAAAAAAGGCTCACTTAGTGGTGTTTCTCTCCTCTGATGTATATTCCACAGGATGCAACATGACATCAAGGAACTATTTTATGCTTCATGTGTGTGTGTTGTGTGGAAATGAGGGGAAATCCTGTAGGGAAGAATGTTTTGAATGTTCCATGAGTATCTGTATGAAGCCAAAATCTCCAAGTAGTCCATTAACTTCAGAATAGAGGAGGGCTATGGAAATTTAAATGAAAGCACCCTGGGATGATAGAGGATTTGTCTTTTGGAATATAGTTAATAATTAGTTTTATTACATTTAGAAAGCTGTGCAGGTTGTGTGAGAGGTGGTAGGCTGCAGTAATATGCAGTTTCTCTTACCTCCCTAAAGAAATGGTGAAAAATAGGAAGTAAGGGCTGTGGTGGTCCTTTTTTTGTTTGATTTTTGTTTAGTTATGGCTATTTGGATGGTTGGCTTGTATATGAACATTGCACCTCCATCTGCATATTTCTTAGTCTGGAGGTGTTATATTAGCTGTGACCTGTGAAGAAGCAGCTTAGTGGTACAAACCTAGTACTTTAATTAATTAGTCTGAGTCCATGTTAAAAATGTTCGAGGAAACGAAAAAACAGTTCATTGTAAAAATCCACACAGACACAGGGAGGACATGCAAATTTAACACAGGTGACAGTACAGGTAAGAAATGAATCTGAATCCCAGGTGCTGTAAAGCAGCACTTCTAACTAGTGCATAACTTTGATACTCTTTTTACACCTTCAAAAACTACAAAAAATACATATCTGGATTGGCAGTCTATCACTTTAGCCTGATATATTCAACACATTTGCACCCTACTTTCTTTGCCTCTCTTCAGGCTTCATGCCCACCTGCACTTCTGACGTAACAGGCAAGTGGATGTTGGGAACATAAAATGCCTAGCCGTATGCACGTTTAGCAGACAAATTTAAAAGTTCTTGCCCCTCTGTTTTTTTCAAGCACTTAACAGTGAACTTTTCCCAAACCAAGCAGGGCAGTCCACCTATCCGGTCATCAAGACTAGACTTAAAGGTAGGCAACTTAGTACTTTGTTTGGGCTGTAGTGGTAAGTTATTCCATATGCTAGGAATACACTGAATTAGGAACTTAACCCTCCACTGAATCTTGTTTATTCACTGATGTAGATTTAGGTCCTTAGTGTAGGTGTTTGTAGAACCACTGGTTCTGCAAAGAAATAGGAGTTCAAATACAACCGGGCCTTTAATGGTCAAAAAGCAAGACACTGGTTACCTCTCAGCAACCTGTAGGCTACTGAGCAAAAGGAGAGCCATTCTAATCTATCAGGATAGTTGAAGGGTTTAAGAGCTTTCATTTTCTTGGTTATAAATCTTTGGGATCTTTCCAGTTGAGCAATATGTTTGGATTTTGCAACTTCAACATATTCCTTGGGAAATTAATTGTGCCAGACAGAAGAATTTTATGACTACATTGGGATGACCTTTATAAGCTCCACAATTTTCCCACATCTGCAAAGCCTCCCCTTTTGCCTTGGCATTTCTTTTTCTGTGCCGACCCTTCCTTGTTGCACAAAAGTAAAAATTTCATAGTCTGCCAATCATGGAACACACAGTGGGTTAGTTTGGGTTATAGCTCTTATTCTCTGAAGGTAAATTATGTTGGAAAGCAATAATCATTTCATTTAAATAGCGGATAAAGAGCATTCTCTGTTTTTGATAGTAGCAAATGTTTTGCGGCATACATCCATGACGGACATTTCTCATTAAGTGCCTAGTGCTACATATATAAAGTTTTGATGCATTTCTGATATGTTGCAATAGTAGTTTAAGACTCAGAACAGTATCTCTCATCTAAGGAGATTAGTTCTGCAGATTTTATGAGCTGTTTCCTTACTATTTTACTAGTTTCACCCAACTGCTACACCAACAGGAAAGAAAACAATCCCTACCATTTATAAAAATGAGTCTGAATGGATTAGTGCACATCTGCATATAGACTCAGTAAATAAAAAGTTAAAAGTTTTGACAAACAGCCCCCACCCACATGTACATACATGCATGCATAGACACACACACACACACACACACACACACACACACACACACACACACACACACACACACTGAATGACACTACTGAGCATTTCTGAAAATGGAATGCATTAAAAGCTATTTTTAATTTCACTTTATTCTATTTTTTATATGAATAGAGTTTGCCTTTGTAGCATCTCCTAATTTAGCCCGAATGGAGAATAATTGCTGTTGCTCTGTTTTGTCTCAGTGAGACACCCACTTATTTCCACTGCAAAATCAAGTTTCACTGAAAAAGACACCGTTGGCCTTAATGACGTATATCTGCTTAATGTAAACACTAATCTGTTATTTACTAGCATTAAACTAATTTCAGATTTAAAATATCTCTTATTGTATCAGAAAGGTGAAACAAGGAACCGTGTTGAACTTCTAAATCAGAATTATCAGGGGCAAGTTTGACGCACTACTTACAAAATTATTTTTGTTGCAAACATGGTGCCTCATCAGGGAGCAAAGTCACTATTTTTGGTTTGCACCACAGTGATGTGCGTTATTTTGGAAGTGCGTAATATATATTAAGCTCCTGCTGGTCACAAGACCCTATGCCTTCACAACAGGTGAGCAGAACAAAGGGCAGAAACCAGTCTGAGTCTTTCAGAAGCTGAAACTATGACATCTTATTGACTCAGGCATAGTCGGCTAAGTGACACAGATGTCTCTAGAGATTAACAGGTACAATTTAAATTGGCTTCTAGAGTAAAAAATAACATTAAGGAGCATCACAATTCTTCTTAAGTGCTGTAACCAGCAGGGCTTTTCTATGTACTGAAATGTTCAGCAGCTGAAATAACAAACTGAATTGGACTGCAACAATGTTGACTAACGCATTATTCCTACAAGTGTATAAGTAGCCTGGAGAAAGTAAAAATGCACCTTATATTCCTGGGTCATTCCCCTTGAAACAGACTCCAAAAGGTTCACAAAAATTTTAAAATAAATTAAGATGAATGCAATGGATTTCTACAGTAGCACACATGCATCTAGATATTAAAGAAAGCAAAATTGAAACAGTGATGTAACATTCGTCTCCATCTCTTCAATGCATCTCTGGCACGAGTCACTATCAATTATTCAACAATAGTTGCTTTACTGACTGTAATCCACTAATGCAGCAGAAACTAGATACTCTTTGCTACAATTAGTTGTAACTAGTCTGTAGTAATACAATGTACTAGGAATTATCATGGCACAAAGGGTGTGTCCAGAATGGGTTCATAATGATTCAGTGAAGAACATATCTTAGATGGACAATATCACAAGGACAGTTCACAGAAAACCACGTTCAGTGCATCAAACAACAAGCTTTTGTTTTGCATGTGGGAAGGTACACACACACCCACACACATGCACACACACACACACACACACACACACACACACACACATACCTTCTGCGTTACCAAAGCACAATGGTGTAGAAAAGTACACAGTTCATAATTACACAAAGAGGCTTTCTGTGAAGTGTCTTCAAGGTATTGTCCTTCATACAGTCTGTTGTTGATAAACTGCCTGGCTCCCATCTATAACTGATGCAGGTTTTATAACAAAATTCATCTTATGTGTTTGCATATGCTGTTTTGCCTGACTTTGACATGAGTTACCCTCTTTACATATTTTACATGATGACTGTGGTCAGTGTTACACCGTCAACATTACAATGACATAGAATGCTATGTTGGTAAATCGTGTCTCACAAATGCTTAGGGAGATACATGGCCAATGCAAGAGGCAAGGTTCCCCTTGAGAAAGAACCTCATGCTATGTGATATGTTGTGACTGTAACTGGTAGGAACAGAGAGCAATGATGTTGTTTCTCTGAGGTCAGAAATCTAGATCATTAATGGTATTGTGGCAAAACTGCAATTGTTAAAATGCACACCTCATCTTTTAATTGGCTGTTCTATTCATTTGGGTTTCCCGTTGTGTAAGCTAAGAAATGATAGCTAGAAAATGACTCCAGTTATCCTGAGAGCTGAAATGATGCAAACTTTATTTAAAGTGACAAATAGTGCAGATCTGCATTTCATGAAGATATCTTATGACACTATATGAACACTGCAAAACGTTGTTCTATTAGAAATGGATATTTGCTATTCTTTTTGATAGAGTCATCCTGAAACTGTTAGGAACAACAAGATTGAGAGAATAGCATGGGTTAATGGTTTGGAGACAGCAATGCATTACTTAAGCAATAACCCACGCCTGAGTGTGGGTGATGCTGGATTTACCCATGGTTGGCGTGGTTTGATCAGGAGGGCGAAGCCCGAGTGGCCAAATAAAGACAACCGTGGGTAAATCCAGCATTACCCACACCCAGAAGTGGGTTATAGCTATTATACAATGACATTATTTAAGAAAAAAAAAACTTAGTTTTCTTAAATAATGGCATTGTACAATGCCTCCTTGCTGCCCTTCCGCAGCTGTCCAGTATTCTGCGGCAGTTCTGATGTACTGCACATGCGTATGCTTATGCAGTACATCAGAGCTGTGGGTGGAAGCAACGGAGAAAGCAAGATCTCCGTTGCTTTTTAGAAAGTGTCTCGCTATGTTAAAGGAGCTTAACATAGCGAGATAGCTTTAAAACAAGCAACGGAGAAAGTTCCGTTGCTTTTTTTAAACTGACTCGCTATGTTAAATTCCTTTAACGTAGCGAGACACTTTCTTAAAAGCAACAGAGATCTTGCTTTCTCCGTTGCTTTAGAAAGTGTCTTGCTACGTTAAAGGAGTTTAACATAGTGAGACAGCTTTAAAAAAAAGTAATGGAGATCTTCCTTTCTCTGTTGCTTTTTTTTAAAGCTGTCTCGCTATGTTAAACTCCTTTAACATAGCGAGACACTTTCTAAAATGCATTGGAGATCTTGCTTTCTCTGTTGCTGTAAGAAAAAAAAAGACTTATACTAATGGAAAAAGTCCGGGCGACCGGACCTTTTTCCATTAGTATAAGTCTGATTTACACCATGCACGCTGACCAATCAGCGTGCACATTTTGGAATATTAATGGGGGGGGTCGTTGTATAATAAGACTTTTCTTATAAATCCATCATAGAATCCTTGTACTGTATTGGATTCAATGAAATGATATCTTACATGATGTTCTAGAAATTACCTGCACCACTGCAGTATCTGGATTGATTCAAAATATCTTGACAGAATGAAGAATGTTGTTTACAGTACAACAAAGCTTTAAACATCTTACTGCTCTACCTTCTACCCCAGTGAATGGCTTGTGATTATATGTTTTACTAAACTGTCAGTATTTGAATCTCACAAGAAGTTTCTGTTTCATCGTTTCAGAATTCTGCATTCTTTATACCAACCATTCAGGGCCATTTATTTTAACCATCTGTTACTGTAAACATAAGTGATGCATTTGTAAAACCCATTTGTCAAGGATGCACATACTTATGTATAAAATTCTGTACCTTTGTATTTATTTACAAGTGGAAACAATACAAAAGGCTTCAACACTATCATAGTGAGAAAGACTTAATACCTGAGCAGTAAGTAGACCCATCAGGAATGCAATCCATTTGACACATGGTGCAGGGCAGACAAAATATAGTTTGTCTATGGAACAGAATATAATACTTGCCGCATTCACATAGTGATGTAAACCAATGACTACTGTTTAAGTCAGGGATGAAATTGCAGAAAAAAAGCAACAGACAAGGGCATGCATGATAAATCATAACTGAATAAATGTACACTTTAGCTAGTGACCAGTGAAAATAATTGGTTTAGACAGCAGAAACCTGGATAACGTTTTACTTTCAAAATTTGAGTAGGATAGGTCTGGCATACAAAGATGATTCATTCATACATTGGTTCATGCATTTGTTCCATTTCTGATACCTGCTAAATTCTCTTCAAAGACATAGGGGAAGCTTGAGTGGATCCTAACAAGTTCAAGAAATAAACACACACATTTGTGGACTATTTGAAAAAATTACAAGTCACATAAAGGCATGTTCCTAGAATACAGTAAGAAACCACAAGAAAAAAAAAAACAACTCACTGCTGATCCCATGAGTTACGGTATACCTTTGATCAGCAGAGAGTATTAAAAATTGCTTTATTCAAGGTGCAAGCTCCCATGTACTCAATGATTTTGAGGATCTGCCGCCATACCCCTTGAAAATAAGTATAACTGCCTCTAAGGTCAGACAAATTCAGAGAAATATATTTGCAGACACTGTCTGTGTACATGATACCTTGTGATACCTCAGGCAATAAAGCTAATGCTTCTTTCCTTCCTTCCTTAATTACATCTTTCCTTCCTTTCATGGCACCAAACTCCAGCCAGTGTTCTCCAAATATCTGGCAGAAGAGTAACCAGCTATACAACTCAGCTGGTTGCATTTTCTTCTTTGAACCTGCCGCGTTTTGTACTGCAGTTTTTCTGACCTACCACATGATGTGCTTGTTCCTCATGCTGAACAACGTACTTGTCAGCTCTAAACATTCACAAAGTACCGGAGTTCATTTTGCTGCATGACATTGCAACACAGTGAGTATGTGGGTGTTGTACTCCTGAGTGCTGATCTTCAGAGGAAATACTGCCACTTTGGGTGACAGCTCTGTTCTGTTGCAAAGACTGCATGACAGTTCTTTTTGGATATGGCTATTTTCATAGAAACTCTATGAATTGTTGTCTTGGTTATGGCTTCAGTCACACAACTAATTACTGTCAGACTGGTGTCCATAGGAAACTGGATAATCAAAAAGACAAACCAAAACTGAAATAGGAAGCCAGCAAGACAGTCAACCTCGCTGGATGCACCAAATAAAATGCTCCAAATCCAGACACAGTGATACTAGTAAGCTGACAGGATCAAATTTATTTTAAGCTCAACAACACAAATAAGCTTTTCGTCAGTGTTCCACACCAACTTCATCAGAAAAACAACAAACCATTTCTACATGCACCTCATTAAATAGCTAATTAAAACACCTGACTACTTAACAATTAAGCCGATACATTCCTAAACAAGCTCACAGCCCTTCACTAGAGACTCAACTTACTAAACTACCTATTAAAAGTATCATATTTATAAATGCCCTACTGAAATAAAATAAAAACAAGTGATAGCAGCTATATTAAAAAAATAAATCTGTTAAAAAAATACAATTAATCACCTATCCAGACTCCTTAATTTTAAAATGCAAGAAATGGATAACATTCCATTTAAGCCTGGATAATGATATGCTTCCCATTTTAACTGCCAGATTAATTCCTTTTGTTCTAGCAATAATGTGTCTGCACCCTCCCTGTTGGAAGGAATCACCTGATCAATAACTGAAAAGGTAAATTCATGACCAGGATGCTCCTTGACATGCCTTGCAAGGGCATTCTCCATCTTCTCTTTTTTAATGGCATATAGGTGTTCATAGAGCCGTTCATATAACTTCCTGTCAGTTTTTCCTATATAGAATACTGGGCATGAAGAGCATCTAGCCAAATCTGCCACATGAGGGCTGGCACAATTAAATCTACCCCGATGGGGTATTCAATTTCACCAATACTGAAGAAGGTCCCTGCTTTAATAAACCTACAGTATTTACACATATTACATTTGTACATCCCCTTGACTGGGGTTTGGTTCGATTTCATCTGTAGGATACCTTTCAGATTCAACCCCCTCCTGAACACCACCTTAGGCGTGTTCTCAAACTGTGGGTTACCTTGCATTTCTAAACGTAAAATATTCCAATTTTTCCTAATAATGGAGGAAATATCCCGTGCGTCAACAATGAAAGTTGTGATGAAACTGCAAAGGTAATTTGCATGAGTTTGCACTTGAGGTGGTTCGGGATTCTGGAGTGCTACACTATTACCCAAAATTGGTGCGTAGAACCCATTCTCCCTCTTACCGCTAACTAACCTGACCACTTCTGAAATCAGATGTTCCGGGTATCACCTATTCAGAAAGAGGCCTAGAATAAACTCACATTCTTCGAGGAAGTCGCTGAACTTAGACACCATCCTCACCACCCGAACCAACTGCCCCTTTACTATAGACCTCTTTTGGTGAAAGGGGTGGCTGCTCTCAAAGTGTAAATAACTGTTAGAAAAGGTTGCTTTACGATAGATTTTAGCAATGAAAGAACCTGAAGAGATGTCCTTCAATAACTCCACATCTAAGTAAGAGATCCTCTCCTTAGAAAAATTAAATGTAAATTTCAAAAAATTTGTGGAGGCATTAAACCCATCCAGTAGTGTCTCAGCCACTTCCCTCTCCCCTTGTAGGATGATAAAAATATCATCCAAAAATCTAGTGTAAAGAAGTTTTTTTTTCCTGGATAATAGGATTAGTAAAAACAAACTCCCTCTTCCAGTATGTCATCACCAAATTGGCAATGCTGGCCCCACAGGGAGACCCCATCGGGACTCCTATTAATTGGTGGAACCAGCGGTGGTTGAAGGAAAAAATTGCAGGTCAAAATGATG
This sequence comes from Protopterus annectens, assembly GCF_019279795.1. Taxonomy (NCBI): domain Eukaryota; kingdom Metazoa; phylum Chordata; order Ceratodontiformes; family Protopteridae; genus Protopterus; species Protopterus annectens. The sequence goes on along the minus strand of NC_056750.1, from coordinate 193,784,603 downwards.
TCTAATAACTCCCTCACCATCAAGATGTCCTTGGCAGGTGCCTGTTTAATGATCATGATGACTTTGATCCATTCTAACGCTATGGAATGAGGGAGATGGAAGAGTATAAATCTATGACATCAATTGTCAAAAAATTGCTCTCCCCTATAAAGGGGATGTGGTTGACCCTCTCGAGAAATGACCAGGAATCTTTGGAAATGTGAGACTCGCTGGACACATACTTTTTCAAAATCGTGTCAACCACTTTCGCCCCAGCATAAGTCACACTGCCCCTGGCACTCACAAGTTGGCACATGGGGGGATCATGCACACTCTTGTGGAACTTCGGATTACCAAACAGGACAGGTATCCTGGGGTTAGGTGTGCAAATATAATTAAACACTTCCATATTAATAACTCCGTTGATAAACATGTCATTAAAATAAGAACAGACCCTGGTCACACTCTGATTCAACTCATTTTTCTAAACCTCCTTGTAGGTTTTGGATGCCAAAATATTTTCCATTCTCCTGATGTAATCAACCTCTTCCATAACTACCAATCCTCCCCCCCTTATCGGGCTGCATAACCCTCATGGATGAGTTGGTTAACAATTCTAACAAGCGTTTCTCATCTTTACTGATGTTAAAATTGACAATACGTTTACATTTCAATAAGTGACGTAGGTCCAAGTCACACAAACAATCAAAAAGACACAAAGAGTGGTGTAAAGGAGGGTTGAATGTACTGGGAACCTGAAAATCCTTCGGTGTCATGGCCTGTTCGCCTGGTGTCCATCACTGTAGTTATTGTAACAATTCATCACATTGTGGGTCCCCCCATTTGACACTAACCTTCAACCTAGCCAAGTGTGACATAATTTTCTAATAATTTTTTTCTTCTCATGATGTGTCTGGAATATGAAAGTGAATGTATTGTCATCAGGTAATACTTAGGTTTTATCTCCTCCAATGCCAACTGATTTGTTTTGTAGGTAGCCCATGTTATATATACAGTATTCCTTAACAGCACCATGATTCAAAGATATCACTTTTCTTCCTGTCATGTTTTTTTTCATTTTTGAATATTCACATCCACATGATGTTATTGAAAAGACTACAGCTCAGATGAGTTGAGTTGAAGGTTCTTATGCAAGGATACATCTCTGCACTTGAAGATCTTTCATGCCGATTCTGTCACGAGTGATTCACTATTGATTTTCTTGCCTGCTGGCCATAGCATTATTAATTATTGATCCAATCAGTCTGATCCTATCCACTAAAACCCATTTTGAGATTATGTCGCTCAACCTAGACAAGCAGATGTTTCAGCTTCATCTTCATATTCAGCTAGTAATGTGGTATCATTAGCACAGAAATATCTGGTTGGTAATTCTTCCTCCAATTTTCACACCTAAATTTTCTGCATACAGTCCTGCATTACTGATACTTTGCTCTTCATATAAATTAAAGAGGCATGAATAAAGTATGCAGTCTTATTGTATACCTTATCACTTACAAACCATTCTGTTTTTCCTTACTCTGTTTGGACCGTAGCTTCTCAATCAATGTAAACACTGTTTACCAGAACAATCAGGAGTCCTGGGGTACCCATGATTCTCAGTGAGGTCCAAAGGTTTTCATGGCTTACTGAGTCAGTGGCCTTGTTATAATCAATAAAACATACTTATGTGAGATGGATCCTTGAGAGGGCAAAAGAATAGCAAAATGATATCTGCATGTGCGCTCTTACACTGATGCTTGTATTCTGTGATGGGAAGTTCAGAAGTGCAGGCAGGTATTTGAACTTGCAACAAAACACCATGCCTTGTTCAGTCTTTGAAATGTGACTGTCAAACAGGTAAACTGATGTTTATTTCAGACTGAAGATAACAGAAACCTGTAAATTGAGCATGATGACATTGCCAGGTTCTGAAGCACGGTTTCTGGGCAGGACCACATGTAATCCTGAACTAAATAAAAAATAATAATAATAAGAAGAAGACGATCATGAGGTATGATGTGACATTGATGGAAAACATGTTAAAAAGAAAGCTAAAAGGTTAAAAGTCAATGAGTTAAGAAAGAGGAAGCAGTGAACAGTAACCAAGCAAGTCCTCCTTAAAAAATACCCATAGTCTAAGGTATTAATACAAGAAGCAGTTTAATGAAAGTTTTTGTTAAGCACATTTTGTCCTAAAGAAATTATCAAACGGACATCATCAGAGAAAATGAGGTAGTGTCTTGTTGAAAGATCTGCTGTAAAGGGAATAAAGGTTTATTCAAAGGCTTTGCAAAATGTTAGTAGAAAACAGCTCCTAAATTCACATCAGATGCAACTGAGTAGGCATTTGTAAATGTTGCAATAAATGAAGCAATAATTGTAATAACATCATCCACATGAACATGAATTATTACTTAGAGAGAGAGATTTGTAGAAAATGTGGTGAAAACTGGTATTTATACCCCATAATAACTATTGCTTCCATAATGTAGCTCAGAAATCCAAATGCAAACACATTGTTGTATCCTGACAATTCTATGACAGTTCTTTAGATGTCATATTACATTTTTTTTACCCATAAATACCTCGTGTGTGGCCAGATTTCAGTAACTGCACACTACAGGTCTTAACATTATGACACATTCTGTCTCCCAGGTACTGTGCATTTGCCACAAACTATAACATTTGCTAGCCAAATAAATACCTAAACAAAAGTACAGATACTCCTACACAATGTGATTCCTGTTCCACAGCTGAGGACATGTGTGAACTTTCATTGTTCTTATATCAGTACACTCCACTGATGTTTTCTCTTTAGAGTTGAGCATAACTCAGAGGGTAAGCAAGGAGCCCCCTCCAATAGCACTTAGTGCTGGGAAGAACTCCCACATGCACAAAAAAATGAATTTTGTCCTTGATCATAAGTTCACAGAAATGTCCTTTCAGACATCCTACACCTACATCACATATTAGGGCTCCCTTGAAGGGATCTTTCAAAAACAAACCTATTTCTATAAGCATAGCATTAATTCATATTGTTTTAAATACTATGCCTATAGATGGTTCATAAAGTAATAGTTAAAACTTCTGTGATGGACTCCATATTGCTCTGTCTTGCACAGCAATGCTTGCCTGACCAGATGGACATTGTGCACTATTAATATTCAATGACTGAGATTAGCAGAATGACCATACAAATATACAGATGATTCAATCAGCAACTTAACGCTTCACTCAATTGACTGCTGTGCTGTTTGATAAAACATGACATTGTGAATATGTCGCAGTGAAGATCCTCATCATCTAAACTCTCCCTCACAGAAATATATCTATACAAGGTTCTATTACCTTGGGTTAGCTTATATTTAGTACAGACAAGGAGTGAAGGGTATCATAAATGGGGGTTTATAGGTTCATAGGTCAGTACGAGGCAGTGAGTCTGAAGACCATTACAAACCTAGCCAAAGTTCCCTATTCAAAAGTCCGCTCTAGTTTCAAGGAAGGTAGATATGGGGAAAGTTGAGGCTGCCCATCAAATTATATAGGATTACCTTAAAAATGGCAATTGTGGCACTTTACTTGACACACAGTAAAAGTTTGCTCCAGAGGGATGGATATGTTAATAAATGAATTAATCATGGCAACAAGTGTTATTTATCAGTGGATGAAGGTTTATTTCCATTAATCTAGTATATGAGATACCATTTTTCTGAGAAGGAATAGGAGGTCAAGGATGTTGGATCTTTCATGGCTTACAAAGTTCTCCACACAGGAGGCTACTAGTGTTCCCCAAAAACTAATATTTTTGAGGCCACTGATATTTTTAGTTATGAATCTCTGATGTATCTCAACTTGATTGATATGTTTAGACAAATACATGCCAAAATGAGTTTTACATTTAATAATGGGTATGATAAGATATGAGTAAAGGGGAATTGAGACTTCTTTGGATCTCGTGGAGATGCCTTTGGAAATTAAATGAGCCAGATACTAGGATTTCTAAACTACTGCCAAGACGTGATGATCAATGTTAAGGAATCATCAACTAGAGTGCTTAAATCCCTTACAGCATTACTGGATTAGAAGGGTGTGTCATGTTACATTGTCCTTGCACCAAATCTTAATATGATCTAACCCATGTTAGACCAATATCGAATAACAACACCCAATTTAAAGTCATTTGCAAACTTATTTAACCATTAAACATGGACAGGGGTGATTTTCCAACAAATAGAATTCAATAAAACTTATCTATGAATTATTTTTTCCATGAGCTATGTTTTGTTTCCAGTTTTATTCAGTCATAGTTCAATGAAAAGTTATATATTGTTGAACATGTCAATTATGGATAGAATGTTGTGTACATCTTCTAGTTAATCCCTCTGCACTGTTGTAACTCTTGTTATTTTTTTTTTTGGTCTGTCACTTGATACAGTAGGTCTATGTTACTGCTGTATACAGTAATGCTGTCAGCTCACTATTGAAATACCAGCACGCAAAATGCTGAGTGCTGAAAAGACCCCTCCCGCCCCGCCAAAAAATGATTGAAAACACAGGAGAAAAGCGCATCTTAAAAACTGCTCTTCTCCTTAAAACTTCTATATACCAACTCTGAAATCACAATACCTCAAATAAAAGGGAATATTACAAGAAATAGCATCTTGGACTTAATGTATATAAACCCTCATTTTCAGTCATTCATTCTCCTTGTTTTGAAACTCACTCTAGTGGGTCCTTACATTTCAAATGGCTACCAGTGCTGTCACTCATATAAAATGTGTTCCTCTTAGTTATCCCTGAATTTGCAGAGTGTACCTGATTTTGATTCACACTTTTGTTCTAGCTCTTATAAAATATTTGATTTTCTGCTAAATCACTGAGGATTACAGTCAGTCAATAATGCTAGACATTAGGGCTTTAAATTTCCTAATGTTTAAAAATTCATGGTGATGCAAGATCTGTTGTTCTATTAAGATTATAATTGAATTAGAGTAATATTTAAAAAAAAAAATTGTCAGTGATTTTGGGACTTAGCTCTCTCATTATTTTTGGATTTGACTGCTTCTTCAGCAAATAATATGTGACCATTTATGAATACACGAGCTACCCACTCCTCTCCTTACCTACACCAATATATTCACACACGTAATCTCACATACTTTAACCCCATTACTTTCTCTGACTCCCAAAAACAAACTGGAACCCCCTAAAAACTTTTCCACTAGACATGCCGTAGAAGTTTCCAACTCAACCTTCCTAAACGTCCTCAACTCCCTAGCTCCACCAAGAACAAAAAAAGAGTAAAAACCAACACCGTCCCATGGCTAACCAAAGATACCAAAAGACTTATGCTACAAATAGATAAATCCTGGAAAACATGCCATCAAAACAAGCAGACAGAAACTTTTCTTAAATATAAATAACTCCACAACCTCACTAAAAAACAAATAATCAGAGACAAAAAGTCCTACTATATGAAACTCCAGTCTAACCAATCAAAAAACCCCAAATATTTGTGGAATTCCATTAATTCTCTTCTCAACCCAGTTAAAAACATCCCCTGCCCTGACGCCAGCAAATCTGATCCTGAAATAGCCTCTCTATTCAACTCCTTCTTCACCAACTCCATAGCAGAACTGATCAAGACCTTCCCTATGAATAACCCTAACCCCTCAACCTATCCAGTCTTCCTCATCCCCTACACCACCCTCTGCCACCAATCCACCTCCAGTATTTGAACTTAAACCCATCTCAACCTCCTACATAAAAACATTACTCTCTAAATTAAAACCATGCTCCAATGCCCCTGACAATATTCCATCTTCCTTCCTAAAAATAGCCACAGATGGAATCGCTCTCCCCATTTGCATCTTGATCAATAGATCCATGCAGAAATCGTATGTGCCCAAATTATGGCATGCTGCCTTTATTCTACCTCTCCATAAAGGAGCCAAAAACAATAACATCTCTAACTACTGCCCCCATAGCTATCATCTCCCCAATCTCAAAACTTCTGGAAAAATGCATCCACCTTCAGCTTATGCCAATCTTAACCAATCACCAACTAATCACTCCAACCCAACATGGCTTCTGACCTGGCCATAGTACTATCACTGCCCTTTTCTCCTTCTTAGACACAATAAATCTCGCCCGTGACTCTGGAAAAATAGTATCAACAGTTCTACTAGATCTGTCCAAGGCATTCGATACCATCTCCCACACCCATCTCCTGAACCATCTTTCTAACCTTAATCTCTCCCAGGATACCTTATCCTGGTTCTCTAGCTACCTCTCTGGCAGGTCTCAAGCTGTAAAATGGGGGAAAGGCACTTCAACCTTCCTTCCTACCCCCACTGGGGTACCTCAGGGGTCCATACTAGGTCCAATGCTATTCAACATATTTATTAATTATTTCAACAAAGCCATACCCAACGCCAAAAGTGTATAATATGCAGAGGATTCAACTTTAGTCTGCTGTGCCTCTAAACTCTCAGAGCTTCAAACAGTGACCCAAACTGCTTTCTCCACCATTGAAAACTGGATGCTCCAAAACCACCTCTTGCTAAATGCCAACAAATTCAAAATACTATTATTCTCTCCCTCAAAAGCTTCCCCTTTTGAGAAAAATGCATTCAAAATTATTAGCCAAAACAACTCTACTATAGAGGTTGTTTTCTTCGCTAAACTACTTGGGGTTACTATTGATGAACACCTAAAATTCGACACTCACATCCAGCAAAACATTAAGAAAACCCATATAAAATTGGCATGCTATACAGAAACATCCACTTTCTCTCTCCTTCCACCAGACAAACTCTCGCCACTACCTATCTACTCCCCTCACTAATGTATGACATTCCTCTACTAACAAACGTAGTATCTGCCTCTCTCTCCTCCAAATTGGAAGTCTGTTATAATAAAATTTCTAAATTTGCAATCAAAGCCAAATTCTCCTCCCATCATTGTGCTGCCCTTCATTTGCTAAATTGGCTCTAACCATCTAGACTATCTCCAAATTACTACAACCCACAGACTAATTTTTCAACCTACTGAGTGACCAGCACTAACCAACATCTTTCAACCTTACACCCCTCAGAGAACTGTAAGATCTACTCACCAAAACCTAATTACTGTCCGCAAACCCAATCGTCCTGCTGGTCAGCTTCTTCTATCCTTTTCCTTAGATAAAAAATGGAATTCTCTTCCTTCCTCTCTAAGGACTTGTGAAAACTTTAAAACTCAGCTACATTCCTACCTTTCCTCTAACAGGAAATGCAACTGCACTCTCCCCACCTAGCCTAATAATCAATCCACTCCTTAAACTGCTGACTAACTCTGAGTACAAGCTAACCTAACATAAATGTACATATTGTAAATAACATAATTGTATGTACTGTAAATAACCATCCCATCTCTTTTCTCTTTTTTCCTTCTAAGTCTTTATTCTCCCTCTCAATTAAGTTACCGCTTCCATCCTAAATATTTAGGTACTATGTAACCAAATAATTTATTCCTGTTCTCTAGCATGAAATGAAGTTATAATTGTGTCTTCTTTACTATGATTGTATCTGTAACTAAACAATGTAATGCGGAGCTTTTCTCTACGGGCCTCCACTGAAAACGGGCTCCCTGAGCCCAGTGGACCTCCTCGGTCATCAAACTGGAAATAAATAAATAAATCATTGCTAACGTCAACATTTGAGCTACTACTAAATATTATAGCCAGATTCTTATCGAAATGTTGGCACACATAATGCTGAGTGTTAACATACTGAAAACAACGACTGAAAATGCAGAAGTGTCATCTCAAATGTCACTCTTCTCCTTTAAACTTCTTTCTTAACAGGGAGCATCCACCCCTAATGTGGAGGTAGGCCCCCCACACACCTGAACTGTACATTGATCTCTATTCATAACATCAGCCTCATATGAGCAAATGCACAGCGACATTCACTAAAGGACATTTGTAGAATTGCAGTTTGGTAATATGGGAATCAGCCAACATGCATTTGGCATTCCTGTATTCACCTAACTGCACTTCTACATTTTGATAGTAAACTATATATATATATATATATATATATGTATATATATATATATATATATATATATATATATATATATATATATACACATATGCACACACACTAATTCTGTGTGCAAGAAAGAATAAGTATATTTTAAGCTTGCATTGCACTTTTTGAACTGTATTTTGCTTAATTGCTGCTTCATTTTGCTGTTTCTACTGTTGTGGCTGTTTTTTTCTGCACTTTGAAATCCTAACACTTCTGTATTTTATAGCACAGGCTAGATTCAGGTTTGCTGACTCAAGGCTGTTTGGTAGTACATGAGCACTAAAACCAGCCATCTTACATTAAGAAGGTCCTCTTGCAACCTTGAGGCAGAAGTGTTCTCCCATACAGGGTTACAATGCCTTTCACACATTCACACCCCAAAACAAGCATGAAAGAACCAGAGGTGGAGGTGTATCCATCTTCATTAAATCTAAATACACCTCAGTACTGATGAAAGACTCTTGAACTACTCAAGGTCCAATTAACTATAGGGAAAGTACCTTCCACATCATTGCTAGCTACAGGTCCCCTACCATGAATCGGGTGAAGCACACTACCTACCTGCACTTGCTAGAGCCACTCAGTATACAGGCAAATACCTTGGTTGTGGGTGATTTCAACTATCCTTTCATTGACTGGGTGACTTACATGAACATAAACATGATCACTACAAGCTTCCTGGACTTTGTTAATTTAAATGCCCTAGGACAGTTAGTCTGCACCCCCACAAGGAGTTCAAATGTCCTGGACCTAGTGCTCACCAACATGGGGGGGGGGGTTCACTGCACCACCCCCTGTGTATTGCCCTTCCTGGTAAGGTCAAACCATGAATCTGTCTCGTTTTAAGTAAAGCTCAAACCTGACACCCCCACAGGAGTAAAACAAAACTGAAAAATGTCTCCAAAGCAAACTTCTGCATACTGAGCAATGTTGTAAAACATTTCAAATCACCTGCCAACATTTCCACTGATGAATCCTATAAAGAGGAATACACAAATGCCCTATATAGCCACTTAAAGAAATGCATTGACTCAGCTGTACCCAACAGGAACAAAACCAGGTCTTCACGAAAAAACAAGCCAACCTGGTGGACTGTAGGTATAAATAAACTATACAACAAAAGAAAGAAACTGATATCTAAGAACAGGAGGGAACTTACTCAACAGAGGAAGAATAATCTGTACAGCCTGAGCAGGCAAATTGGATATCTTATTAAGTCTTCTAAGACTAGCTATGAGTCTAAATTAGCATCCCTAGCTAAAGACAATCATAAAGCATTCTTTAGTTACATCTGAAACCTAAAAGGGAATGCCCAGCTGGCTGACAAACTTGTAGTGGACGGAACCACTTACTGTGAACCTGAGGAAATTGCCAACCTGCTAGCCAACAGATTTGGCAATAACTTCCCACCTCTGTCCCCAACAGACATACCCCAAAGCATTCCTGACACCAGTCCTCTACAGAGTATCTCCAAAGAATAGGTCATACAAGCACTCTCCAAAGCCAAAAACACAGCCTCTGTTGTACCAGGTAACATCCCAGGCTGATTACTAAACAATCTCAACCAAGGCCTAGTGCAACCACTCACCACTCTCTTTAGCCACAGCCTGAGAATTGGTTTTGTCCCAGCAGAGTGGGGAACAGCAACAGTAATCCCTTTATATAAAGGGGCCCATTTACTGACCCTGGAAACTAATGACCCATAAGCCTAACCAGCCTTATCTGCAAGGCCATGAAACAATCATCATCCAAGATGAGGGAGGTTATAGCACTGTACTGGACCCTTATTAGACCATTAATTTAGTACAATACTCTCTTCTATATGTACCTCACCAGACACCTATGGGAACTAGAGACACCACAGAGGTTTCTTACCAAGAGAATCCAGGGCCTCCAAAACATGACATACGTGGAATGACTGAAAGCCCTGTCTCTGTACTCTGTATCATACAGGCTGCTGAGAGGTGAACTGTGCCTAGCCTATAGAACAGTCTCAGACCCTGCCCTAATGGAAATGCTGCACACATCCACAAATCAAATGGGACAAGAATAATTCACACCAGGGATCTCAAGCTAGCCTGTGACATTAAAAGAACATGCCCAAGACACAGATATATCTCCCAGCGATTAATGCTCCTCTGGAATAAGCTCCTACTCCATATGAAGTACATGACATTATTCAAACAACTGAATGGGTGATCGTAAATTCACCCCTAGGATAGCACCTATGTCCCTCAATGACAAGGGCAGTTGGTGCTGATCACAGAATTGCTCTAACAATGACCATCTAACTATGGTCAATAAGGGTACTTGGGTTATTACATGGCTAGGCTTTTAAAAGCCCTAGGCCCATTAGCCTAGTAACCTCCTATGAACCTATGAGATCTCCATACCTTGGAGAAAGGATAATATTTTGAGAAATTGCTATCTTGGACTGTGTATGTATGCCTGGATATTTAATTCAGTCTCAGCATTACAGTACTGACTATAGTGGGACTGACATTTCAAGTAGTTATTATTACAGCCATTGGGGCATGCAGTGCAAATGAGATTGGAACTGCTTCCCAACAACACTTTTCCCTGGATTGGTAGTTCCCAAGGTTTTTAAGCATTTTTGTGGGGAGTACCATATGGATGTTTTTGACAGCACTCACTTCTCATATGCATCACAGTCATCTTGCAGTCACTGATTGCCAGTCCATGTGCACCCATTTCACTCAAGCTACATGAGATCCGGTCACATGCTCTGTCCCTGCACTGATTATCCTTGCATGCAGCAGTGGTCTGACATCTTAAGCCTGCAGAGCTTGTACGAACAATTTATACTACTCATTACTGCAGAAGCTACTTCCTGTTGTTTAGTGTTCGAGTCCCTCAGCTCCCATTTGAGTGTTGAGTGATTCTTAACCAGACGATGCTGCTGGGCTGAGTCTGAACGGATTCCATGTGGATCAATGCTCTATTCAGGTTAACACATTGAAATTTCATGAATAAATAAATGATAATGTTCACATCCGACTTATCTAAATGCACATTTGCTAAATTAAGCAATAATATGCTTTGTGTAATGCATTTTTGTTTTACGTTGGTTTGTATGATTATTGGTGCTTCATATATCATATAGCAGCTTTGCCTAGATAGGTAAGTATCTGCATGTTTGTCACATGACCATGCCACAGTATCAGTTGTGCTTCCCCACAACATGCATACATCTGTATAGGGTATCATTACAGTTTATTCTCTAAGTTATCAGTTTTGTTCCCCAAGATACCAATTTCTCATATAATTAAAATATTGGCCAGGAGCAGTATACATTGGCTGCTGTGTTCTCTGGATTTGGAAAGGCATACTGAATTTTGACAAACTATCACTTAATAAAAGGTAATTTGCTTTGGAGTAGCTCCTAACTTTTACTGGTTTTAATGGAATTATAGATCTAATTTTGATTTTGAAGTAGACAGTTTTATGGTCAGACCTTACCAGGGAGGACAAGACAATAATGGTGGTGGTGGTGGTGGTGTGTGTGTGGGGGGGGGGGCAGCATTCTCTCATATTTGTGAGCATGAGGTCTAGTATGTTGGAGCCTCTTGTGGGAATTTGGTCAAGGCTCTTTGAGAATCTCTGCATTTTCAGATTTGAGGCTGTGTAGGATTCATAGTCTATAAAGGTGCAATTACAGGCTCCCATGAGTAGGATGTCATGTCAGTGGTAAGTGTCTCCAGTAGGTCCAAGCATGCATTGTGAACTCCTTGGGACATAGAGGGTGACCTATAGCTGGTTAGGATATGGTGCAGGGTTTTGTCTATGGTGATCTGTATGTGGAGGAACCCCAGCACATCATCCTGTCTGACCACCCAGTAGGTATGCTTGTCATTGTTGTATATTGAGACACCTTTATCTTTATTCTTTGTCTGTGCAGCTACTGATCTAAAAGTGTGGAAGGCGCTGAAACCTTGCACTGCCTGGATACTCCCTGCCACTTTAAACCATGTCTTAGTAACTGTACAGATGTCTATATTCTCGAGTGTGAAGAGGGCTTGTAGTTTTTTTTTTTTTTTTAGGCTTCTGGCATTGAACAGTAACACCTTAAGGTTCAGTTGGGTTGATTTTGCTATGTCAGTAGGTTTGTCAATTTGGCAATGCCTAAAAAAGGCACAATGGAGTGGATAAAGATTTAACCCTTATTCAAAAGCAGGGAAGGGTGCAGACCGTCCTTGGTGAAGCAACGTAGTTTGTTAACCATGACCTCCCAAGGTGACAATTATTGGATCCGCTTAGAATGACACCAGAAAGACAACTAGTTGTTGAAACCAATCAATCATTTTTTGCTCATATTGTGGCATCATCCTAGGTGATGGTAATATGTTGCTCAGTGCTAGGCTGATACCAGCCTGAGACACACAGTCTGAAAGCACCATAATGTCTCTCTTCATATAGTCCAGGGAGGTACATCTCAGGTCATTTACCCTTACGTGGAATATGATGGAATCATACTGCTCCCTGTGGTGTTATGACTTGAGTGTGTGCATGATTTGGCAGTTCCTGGCTCCAGAAAAGCGACTAAATGTTCTCTTCTTCTTGTTCAGCCTGGTTAGAGGGCATCAGTATATCTTACAGTGAGGTCCTCTATGAAGAAAGTCCTGGGAACAGTGTTTACTTGGCTTAAGGGATTACCATTTTGGACTCCACTGAGAGTGACAGTATATGTGGCATTAGGTGGTGTTTTTTCTGAGTGTCTTTGGGCTTTCTAAAGCATAGCTTTGACAAAGTCCAGGTGATCTTTGTTGTTTAGATTGTTTTTAAGTGCCTCATCATATGTTAGCACTGTATATGCTGTGTGCAATGTGAGATGGGTGTTGTGTACATGGTTTGGACAACCTGATGTGTACTTACATGTGAGAGTTTAGCCTCCAATGTCATTGTGTAAGTATGTCTCTTGCATAGTGTGTCTGTTTCTTTAAGGATTAAGTGGTTATTGGTAAACATGAGACAATTGCTACATTGTCTCAAGATGCCCATATCCATCAAGGTGGCTACATATAAGTTAGGAAACTGTATATCAATAATGTCCAGTCCTTTGTTTGGTGAGCTACAAGGGGGTGGTGTATTGGGGTTAGAAGGCTATTAACTTGCTTTGTTGGTGCAGACTAAGAAGGTTGCTTTATGAGGGGCAGGTTATTCTAGACAAACTTGAAACAGACAGTAATAAATTCTGCTAATGTTAATGTTTACACAATGTTGAATTCTACTAAATCTGTAGGTGATGTACTTCGTCTCCCAACTAACTAATCTAAGTTTGTCGACACACAAGGTATTTGATTGTTGCTTTACAGGGTACAGTTTTTCTGGACCGTTCAACAGGGAAAATTTGCTTTCGATGTGTTTGCTACTGTGCAGACAACTGCTAAACCATTCAAATGTTCAAAATTTATAGCAGCACAGAAAAACCAGAAAACTAACCAATGAGCCCCCTGGCCAATAAAATGACTACATTATAAGTCCAAGTCCTTTTGTGTATTTTCCAACCCAATTAGACCAGGAAAATACCTTCTGACACCAGATGAATAAACCCAGTCCTCCTAATGTATAAATACGGTAGAAATCCCTTGCTGAAGTTGATTTCAAGACAGCCTGATGAATGACATGTATGTGTTATTTTGTGGCACATAGGTTATATGCATACATTGCTACATATTGCTGAGGGATTACATATATGCACTGCTATGACATACTGATGGATAGGGTTACATGTAGCTGATCAATGGCAAACATATTTAGTTAGGTACTGCTGATTGCATTATGTATATTTTGTTATATAGTGCTGATTGCGTTATGTATATTTTGTTATATAGTGCTGATTGCGTTATGTATATTTTGTTATATAGTGCTGATTGCGTTATGTATATTTTGTTATATAGTGCTGATTGCGTTATGTATATTTTGTTATATAGTGCTGATTGCATTATGTATATTTTGTTATATAGTGCTGATTGCGTTATGTATATTTTGTTATATAGTGCTGATTGCGTTATGTATATTTTGTTATATAGTGCTGATTGCGTTATGTATATTTTGTTATATAGTGCTGATTGCGTTATGTATATTTTGTTATATAGTGCTGATTGCGTTATGTATATTTTGTTATATAGTGCTGTTGAATGCCACACATTCATTGTTACATGCTGTCGATGGCTAATTTGCATGCAGCATTATTACTATTATTATTTCATGCAGATGGACATTATTACACTTGCAGATCAATTAGAGATATATATATATATATTACTACATGTTGCCTAGAGATAACATACATGCATTGGTACTGATGCAGTGGGTTACATATAGCCATTGCTTCATGTTGATGATCAATAACATATGTGCATTGTAACATTCTAATGATAGATGACATGCATTGCTATTTGACACTAATAGATGACATGTGTATGCTTTATTACATGTCATTGATGGACTGCATACATTTTGTTACACTGTGTTGCTGAATTATTATTACATGGTGCTGATGGAGGGTCTATATCACACTGTCAAACTTTTAAAAGTTCGAACGTCATATGGTCGACACCATATGATCGAACTTTTTAAAGTTCAAATGTTTCAATGGAGATCTCTGTACAGTGCAGAATGGGAAGATTTCCCTTTCTGCTCTGTAGTGCAATCTCGAAGATGGCATGTTTAAAGAGCAGGAGGTGTGATTTGTGCATAGGGGGTTGCCCCGCTGCTTAAATTCAGGCAGGTTTCTTCTTTGGTTTATTTATTTTTTGATTACTTTTTCGAACTTTTAAAAGTTTAATCATATGGTGTTGACCATATGACGTTCGAACTTTTAAAAGTTCGATTATGTAATATAGACGCCTGATGGATAACATACAAACACTGATAAAGGTTGCTAATAGATGGCATATGCACTCTATTATGGTGCTGATGGATAGCATGTCATGCACATTTTTATGTAACTGATGGATGTCATACATGCATTGCTCTATGTTACTGATGGATTGCATCATTACATATTGATGGAGTAACTGCTTGCGTATTAAATAGCAATTTCTGATGATAAACCTGAGTATTCATTGCTGATGGCTGATGCACATATATTGCTGTATGATACTGTGAAATGCATCATCAGTTGTTTCATGTTATTGATTTATTGCATGCAGGCACTGCTACATGTTGATGGGTCACATACACATGTATTATTGTGTGATACTAAATGATAACACCATGCATTGTTACATGATGATGTGGACTGTATGTATTCACTGTTACATATTAGTGAAGAATGCCATATATGCAGTTATATGATGCTAATGGATCACATTTAAGAATTACTGGATTGCAGCAATAGATGGCATACATACATACATTGGTACACATTACTGGTGCTGCTCTATGCTACATAATTCCATGCTGCTTTTGAGATTACTTATCTCACAAGTAACCGTTAACATTGTACCATAACCTTGCTGTGCATTATATGCCACTAGTTGCCCTCAGTCAAAGTCATTTATTTATTTATTCATTCATTCATTCATTCATTCTCTCATTTATGGTGGGTAGACTGGTCCTTGCGACACAAAGGATACTAGAAAAAGAGAGATGAAATATAGCACATGTGGAGAAAAGAATTAAGTTTAAAATGCATAAAATGTTAATGTATAGCTCAGCAGAGCAGCAATGCATATGACTCAGTGTTGGAATTAATACCTGATTACTGTGGAACAGAAAATAGACACTATGTATAATGCCTTAGTGCTGCAGAAATTCACAAGGATGAAGGTTTTTTTTTTGATTGACTTCACACAGAAACATACAGACTATGTGAGCTGTAGTCAACCAGCTTGGATTCAAAATGATGAAATACTGTCAGGGATCTGATATTCAGTGAAAGCACATTGTATACTTTAGTCAGTGCACAAGAAGAATGTCCTTGTAATACAGGACAAGCAGGTTGATGGATTTATTTATTATTTATTTACTTATTCCATTTGCTAATTAGTAATGTCTACATCACATTTCCTATTTTTATTGGAACCCTAAGGTGAAAAAGTCTAGATATACAGATAATAACTTCAAATGAAAGTTTTTTTAAATGTAGTCCTTAATCAAATGGAAGACATGTAGACTAGACAGAGAATATATATTTCTGCAAGTTAAATATTAAACAGATGGATATCATATATGCAACAATCTTGGTCCTGCAGTTGCAATTTAAACAGGTGATAAGATAGCACCAATGGACTAACCAATTTCCAAGTTTTATAATTATGCAGACACATACCCAGGTTGGTGATAAATGAAGCAACTTCTTTTGAAATTGAAGCAAAAAACAAATCAGGTAAAATTATGTCACAGAGAAAACAGCCATAGTGTTTTTTTTAATCTCATCGCATAGTGCTTATAGAAGCAAACAGCCTTGATTTGGTTTTGCTAATATTAAGGTGCAAGGCCCTAGCATGAATTTTAGATGGTATATAGCAACTTGTAACTTGTAGCTTGTAACTTGTAACTTGTAGCTTGTAACTTGTAACTTGTAACTTGTAACTTGTAGCTTGTAACTTGTAGCTTGTAACTTGTAACTTGTAGCTTGTAACTTGTAACTTGTAACTTGTAGCTTGTAACTTGTAACTTGTAGTTTGTAACTTGTAGCTTGTAGCTTGTAACTTGTAGCTTGTAACTTGTAGCTTGTAACTTGTAACTTGTAGCTTGTAACTTGTAATTTGAAGTAAAAGGCTTGAATTAAATAGAATTCAGTGAGCAGTTATTGATTTGCCACAGCATTCACAAAGGCTCACAAAGGACTGGCCACATTGCAGAGCCCTGAAGAACTCCATATTCACAAAAATATGAAAAAGAGCAACAACAGCAATCAATTTTACAACCTGCATGCAACTGACCAGATAGTCAGCGAACTGACTGATGGCACTGAATGTGAAACCAAGACTAACCGCTATGTAATAAACCTGGAATGACAGTGTCAGAAGCTTTGAAACGATAATAGGGTATCATTCCAACATATTTGGCATTATTCAGCTGACTGCTAATGTAGTCTACAATGTCATATATAGAAGTCTGGTCAGGCCTGAGCTTATACGATATGAGACATGTAAAATATATATGGGTGCATTTCAATTTAGGCTACAATTATTAATTTTTTTTTAAAGAAGGCAGCCAAAGGAAGGACGATATCTCAATCTTGGATATTAATGAGATGGAGACTATATTGTTTAGTAGGGGAAGTGGCAATAGTTTTGCCTTAGGAAAGGTTATACAGTGGGGCTCAATAAGGGATGAATAGATCATAAGTCTGTAGTTCCCATTTCACAGTACTGTAAGGCTATAACAACTGACCGAGAATCTTATGATCACTAATAGCCCACATTCCAAGTGTGGAAGGACTTCTTCTTTTGCTGTGGCATATTTTGCTTTTGGATAAGTAGATGTGGTGATTTGTGGCAGGTAGCAGACACCTAAGTTCAGATTCTACAGCACTGAGATGTAGTGAAAAGTTAAGCTGTTGGAGATGCCAAATGTCCATGAATTTAAGCTGTTGTCCTGAGTAAAGTGCACCTCTACTGGCTAAGTACCAAGAACCAGCATAGTTTGTTTTTTTTTCTTTTTTCATTTTGATTGACCAGCCTACGATCTGAGGCATGACTGAATTATTCTGATGTAAGTTAATAGAATGGAATTAATGTTAATGGTTGATAAAGCAGAAGGCCATATAAGCATGTAATTTGCATAGAATATGACAAGTATACCAGGCAGCATAATAGAAGAGGCACCGATGTTTGTCTTTTCGGCTTTTCCTGGTTAGGGGTCGCCACAGCGGAATTCCACTCTGCTAATGACTGGCAATAGATTTTTTTATGGTGCCGAGTTGCCAGCCCGACGCCCAACCTTCAGCAAAGGCACGCCCATTCATGCATGTCTTTTGGAGGCCACTCGACTGCGGGGAGGACATGCAGACTCCACACAGAAGGCACTCCCGCCGTGAATTGAACAGGAGAACCTCTTGCTGTGAGGCAACAATGCTACCGCTGTACCACCGTGGCTACTAATAGAAGAGGCACCAATAAAAACTGGAAAAAAGGTGAATTCAGGAAAGAGCCTGAAACATGCCTAGGATTAGCTGCTCTAAGATGAAGCATTTCCACTTCTGATCTTATAGGATCACTCCCATAAGTAGCTGACCATTGACTTAGCAGTGGTGTACAGAAGTCTATACTAACTGAGCTTCTGTAAGATCGTGGGGGTGCTTTACACAATCACATGATTAATTCAATGAATACAGTCCCTGTAACTTTATCTTTGTCCATGTTTTGGACGATATAATTTATGAGACAGACATTAGACATTAAGATGCTATGTTATTTCATGAAACCATATTCCTGATAACTAAGGGGACCAAAAGAGTTAAGGTGACTTGTAACGTAGATGTGATGACATTTTTAAATAATTTAGATAATGGAAAAAGGATACAAGATGGTCAGAGCAAAGAATAAGTGGTTCCCCGGTTAACAATCTGCAAAATAATTAAAGCAATAAAATAACGGTATGAACTAACAGAGGCAATCCATCAAGACTTCATACTTCAGACCTTAGTGACAGTAACAGGACTGACCAAAGCAGAAAAGAATAGCCAATGGCTGGGAAGCTTTAGTGATGAAGATGGATCTGATGTTCAAAGGTCAACAAACGTGGGTGTTTTCACATTTGCTTGCTCCCAGACTTCCATGTTAGGGGAAGCTCTTGAGCAAATTGCCATCTCACATCACTGGAATAGAATGTACGAGATGGCCTTGAATAAACCAAACTGAAAGGAATTTTTCATAATGCGATGGAAGCACACGTGAGCGGTTTGCTAAAATCTATAAAAAGTTATAGCCGTTACTACCACAGAGATAAAACTAAGGTACTCAAGTCAACTCATCTACATCTGGGGGCTCTTTCTCCTATTTTATTTCATGGCACCATTTCTGCACATTTACATTTCAGACAAAGCGAAGGAGTTTAACTTTATGAATCTTTCCCAGACATCTCATTCAGTTTTACTTTTGTCAGTCATTAAGATGGTTGGTACATTTATTTTGTTTAGGCTATTCTCATCATTGCAATTGTGTTATTGACTAATTATGGCCATTGATTAATTCCAGGGCAACTGAAAATACCCCCACTACCTATTGCAATTTTTCTGTTTTATGACAAAGATATAGAATGTGACATTTATATTATTACTAAAGCTGAAAAAACGTGAACAAAAGAAGTTAACAAAAATTGTTGCTGCTGGACTATTTCTAGAATTAGTTGTTACAAAAACATCATATTCAGAAAACTTTAACCTCCATTTATAATCCCTTAAGCAAGTCCTATTTCTACATGTTATTATAATAGTGGGTATACAGTAATGCATGCAGTTCAGTAAATTTACATTTTAATCTCACATTTAATGAATCCATATTTAATTTATTGGTAGATTCGGCTCCAGTGACTG
This sequence comes from Protopterus annectens, assembly GCF_019279795.1. Lineage (NCBI taxonomy): Eukaryota > Metazoa > Chordata > Ceratodontiformes > Protopteridae > Protopterus > Protopterus annectens. Next base: position 193,765,037 of record NC_056750.1, on the reverse strand, counting down.
TAGTTCTATAAAACTTGTCTTTTCAAGCCCACAATCCAATTAGTCATGTCTTTAAATATGAAACAGCCAAAGCAGAGTTAAGAAGTCTTTAAATGTCACATCTCGTATGACTGGCCTATCTCATTTGTACTGTTGGGTTCACTAATTAATTTGTATTATACTTTGTGCAGATATAGCTTAAAGTAACCTATGGTCATAGCAGTGCAGTCTCTTATAACTCAGGCTGTTGGATTGCAATACACTTTTCCAAAATTCTTCATATCTGTTTAGGAAAAATTTACACATACACAGAAAAAGGTTTTCAGACTTTGTTGTCTTGAGAAGCATACATCACTAAATATGATAAGAGATTATGAAAAATCTGATTCACTCTTGTAGAAATAAATGAATGCTAGCATACATATCATCACTTGACCTCATGCTCTGAAACTTTTGCATTAGTTGCTGAAAAAAGGTCGGTACGCAACTCCTCTGTATGTATCAAAATGAGCAGCTTGAAAGTTTGCTGCATTTTCAAATTTAAATTCATATTAATTTGCATGCCTAAATCTAGGCATGTTAAAGTAAAATCAATATAATTCAACATAGCAAACAAAATAGTATGGGGTTAAGCTGCCAGTGAGGGATAAAGATAAAAAAAAAACACAAAATAAGAAAACATAAACTCAAAAAAGAGAATTGAAACAAGTGCATTTTTGAGAACTCTTAAACCCACATCATGTTGAAGACTACTTAAACCACTGCAGTATTAAGTTCCACAGGTGAAGTGTCGCCCATAAAAATGATTTGATGTTTCAAGGCAAACCTTAAAAACCACTAACTGCCCTTCAGTAACAGGAACTGAGGATCACATTTAGTCAATGTGCAATCATAATTTCATGGTAATCAGAAACATCTTCTTAAAATACATCTGAAACATGTACAGTTTATTGACTATATCTGAAATAAATAGCATAGCTGCATCTCATCAATGCATGATGATTTTCTTATTGAAACTATGGCTAAACACTAGTAGGGCCATTCATACATTCACCAAAATAAATGTTACATATTGTTGAGTATTATTTGTACTAGTCTTAGAAGGATATGGCATATTGAGGGACTGGTGACATTGTATTATATTTTCATAGCAAATAGTAGGAATGCAGAACAAATAAAATCAGCTGAGGTTAACCACTTTATACACGTTTGAATATCAGTTGATATCATTCAAAGTAGCAAACTTAAATCTTGAAATTTTGCTGAAAAAACATGTATTTTCTTAAAATGAGTAAGCTTTGTTGGGGATGATCAGAACTAGCTTTTCCCTTTGGAATTTGTGGCAGTAGAAAGCTAAGCAATAGACTGCAAAAATGGGTTCTGAGGTACACTGATGTCCCACTCACTAGGTTGAATAAGGAGAAAGTAACAGTCAGCTACCTGTCAGGTGCCAGGATCCAACACATAACGCATGCACTCAGGTCGCTCAACAACAGGTACAAATATGACTTTGTCATTGTACATGTGGGTGTGAATGACCTGAGATGTACCTCCCTGGACTACATGAAAAGAGACATGGAGGAGCTCTCGGATTATGTAGCCCAAGCGGGTATGACCCTAGCCCTGAGCAGCATCCTACCATTACCCAGAATTATACCACAGTACAAGCAGAAATTATTGATTTCAACAAGTTTCTGGTGTCATTCAAAGGGGATCTAGTATCTGTCTGCCTGGGATGACATGACTGACAGACCTCGATGCTTTGCCAGAGATGGCCTGCATCTGTCACCCCTGGGCTTCTAGATACTGGCCAAGGCTTTTGCCACCCCTATAGTGCCTTTTTAGGTGGTGTTCCAAAGACCAAATTACCACCATAACGACTACAAACAAATGCATTCTGAGGGTCATGTTGCTCAACGCTAGAAGTTTAAATCTCAAAATGCACTCACTCGAGGCACTCCTTAAAATGGAGAACATTGACGTTTATGCTGCAACAGTGACCTGGTTCAAGGCAGCAGAAAGAACCCCTGCACTACCAGACTATAAGTCATTCCACACCTTTCGGCCCAGAACTTAGACCGAAGCTGCAAAGGTGGTGGTGTTTCCATATTCATAAAGGATGTGCTCAACTCCAGACTGGTAGCCCAACATAATGCATCAGAGATACTTCATGTGCAGCTAACATTGGGTAAGACAGCAATTCAGGTCGTAGCCTGCTATAGGTCCCCAACCATGTGCAAAACTTGCATTCCATGTTCCTAAGCGCCTTAGAGAATATTAGGGTCCAACGTAACACTCTCTTGCTAGGCGATAAAACTATCCCTCCATTAACTGAGTAAACTACTCATGTACGAATACACTTGCCCAACGTTTCCTGGAGTTCATTAATTCCAGTTGCCTGGACCAGCTCATTCCTACCCCCACTAGAAGTAGCAACATCCTTGACCTGGTCATTACTAACATGGCTGACTTTTGCTTTACACCAGTAGTCAGCTCCTCCCTGGTTAGATCTGACCACAAACTAATCGTCTTGGAAATCCAAATCCCTCCAACCCCCACCCAGTAAAGATAATCACCATGAAAATCTTTTCCAAAGCTAACTTTGGGATCCTTAAAAAAGGGGTGGCTAACTTCACGGCACCCATGCAAATGGAGAATAGTTGCATGACTGCAGAATCAAACACCAATGCACTGTACGAACATGTACACAAATGCATGGATCTCACCATACTCAATAGAACCAAGACACTCTCCTCTAAAAAGGGAAGACAATCTGGTGATCCCCTGCCATAAACAAACTCTACAACAGAATGCGGAAACTGATGTGGAATAAGGTTAAGTCCCAAGACAGGAAAAACTCCCTTATCTGCCTTAACAAAAAGTTGAGATTCCTCATCAAATTGTCTAAAGCTAGCTATGAAAACAGAATTGCAGCAGATAGTAAAAAGACAACCACAAGGCCTTCTATAGTTATGTAAAGAATATCCATGGCAATACCCAGATTTGCTCTGAGCTACTGCACAATGGTACCTCCTATACCGAGCCAACAGATATTGCCAGTATACTGGCCGACAGATTCAGTGCCAACTTTACTCCCCCAAAGGACCAATCCCAATACCAGTAGATTGCAACGCACCCAGTATTACTGCTGCACAGGTTAAAACAGCACTGTCCAAGGCCAAGAATACAGCTTCTATGGGACCTGACAATATCCTTGGTTGTGTTCCACATAAATAAACTACAGAGTGAACTGGCACTTCACCTGTATACCCTGTTCAATCACAGCCTCACCTCAGGCTTTGTCCCTGCCAAATGGCACACTGCTACAGTCATCCCACTCCACAAAGGAAGAGCAAATACAGACCCTGGGAACTATCGCCCCATTAGCTTGACGAGTTTGATATGCAAAGCTATGGAAAGCATCATCATGGACCAAATAAACAAGGATATAGGGAATCTCCAAACTCTGAATCCCACACAGTTTGATTTTGTGAAGGGCAGATCATGCCTGCTCAACTTGGTTGACTTCTTTGAGTCAATCACCAGAGCTGTGGATGAAAGCAAGGTTGTTCACACAGCCTACCTTGATCTGGCCAAGGCTTTTGATACCATTCCTCACTGGAACCATAGAAAAACTCTCTAAGTTTGGCATCAACCCCCATATCACTAGGTGGGTTGCAAACTGGCTCACAGATAGAGTCAGCTACTTTCACACTGTGGGTTCTAAGTCAGACTGCCGATTAGTCACGAGAAGTCCCACAGGGTTCGGTCCTGGATACTCTCCTGTTTAGAATCTACTTCTCTGAAGTCCAAGCCAACACGAAGGGACTCTGGCTGACAAAGTTCGCAGACCATTGCAAGTTGGGAGCTATTATTAACTCCCCAAGTGATGTTGACATCCTACAGAATGGCCTCACTGTGACCAACGACTGGTGTCAGAACCATGGCCTTAAGCTCAATGCCAAAAAAATGTGTCATCATCCCCTTTTGGAAAAACCTGGTTCCCATGAATTACCACACTGATGGTAGTCCACTGAACACAGAAGGTATTATAAGATATCTGGGAACACAGGTTGACAGCAACCTCTCTATTGATCACCACATTGCCACTGTGGTCATAAAGTAATTCTATGTGGCACATCTCATTACTAAGGGTTTTGCATCCAGGAAGAAAGAGGTCATTGTCTCCCTCTACTCTTCCCTCATTAGGCCAACCACCGACTACAATGCCCCATTTGGCATGTACCTCACTAGACACTTGCAACAACTGGAGAGGCCGCAAAAGTACCTCACAAAGAGGATCCTAAGCCTTAAGCACTTGTCCTATATGAACAGACTCAAAAAAACTCCAACTATTCTCTGTCTCATATCGCCTACTTAGAGGCGATCTCTGCTTAACTTACAAAGCCAGGTCTGACCCAACTCTGTTAGAAATGATACATCTAAAGAAATCTCAATCCCTCCGCACCACAAGCTCCAGAGACCTCAACCTCATTACCACAATTAACAGAACATGCTGGAGTGAGGACAGGTTCATAAGCCAAAGACTGCCAATGATATGGAACAGACTTCCCATACATGTCAAACAGAGCACCTCGCTGACCCTCTTCAAGAGAAATCTTGATGAGTGGATGGGAAACCAAAAATTCTTCCCGGGGATAACACCAGTGGCTCTACTCAACAGAGGCACTGGGAACTAAGGTCTGGTGGCACTATGCCAGAGTAATCCTATGGCTAGGCTTGTAAAGGCCCCAGGGCTATTAGCCTAGTACACACCTATGAACCTATGAACCTAAGATGAAGGCTGTGTAGAAACCAGAAAAGGTTTTGAAAGCATGTAGTTTAAGTATAGAACAAAGTTATAACCCCTTCTTGCCCTAAAATGCAACAATTAAAAATACTATAAGGAGAAAGTGAAACAAAACATAATCCTTAATGTCTGCCTGCTATAGGTGTTTTTTTTTATTACCTTTTTTAAAATAATCATGCCTTCTTGTCCCTGGTGATCAGTAGTGATATTAAATATGTCTGCTCCTTCTCCATCCAGAATGTTGTAAGACATCATTGCATTCTCACCAATATCTGGATCTTGAGCTTTCAAGCGTCCAACCAAGGATCCTGGAGTAATGGACTCAGGAACCGAAAACTGGTACAGACCTTTAAAAAAAGTAACACAATCAGACATTAGAACAATCTGCTGAAAAAGAAATCTAACTAGAAAAATATCCAGAAAAAAATCATTTATAAAGACACAGCATAACTGATTTTCACCATACACTTATAGCGGTTATAAATCATGTATGTTGCTCCACTACCATTCTTCTGGATAGTTTTTGCCATCCTAATATTGTGTCTTAAAATTTGAGCTTTTTATCAATGCATGTATATCTGTCTCTGTATATGCATATGGGTTAAACAGATGCTATATCCAAGCTGAACAATTTTTGGTATTATGGCAAGCCATGATGGAGTATTCACCCACATTTCCTAAAGTAGGGTGGATTATATATCTATGCTATCCAATCATCTGGCCAGTCATATAGTGATATTGTCACTTCCTTCTGCTAGTTCATGCCTTGCAATCATGATCTTACTACAGCTCACTCTTCTTGATGGGACAACATCCTGATTTACCACTTGTCACTGCCAGCATTTAGTATTTACATATTAGGTACATTCTCCTGATCAAAACAGAAACAAAGCAAGATAACACACCCTGAGGACCACTCTTAATACAAATAATGTTCTGTCCTCCCACCAGGGTTTGAAGGCATCAAAAGCCATAATAACCAATACTAATCAAGGCTACAACTGATGCAGATGTAGACATTTCCAAAAATAATGGCCACTCATTACTTGTGGAAAGTTTCACAATCTGGACAGATCAGACATTGATGGTGTAGAGGAATGAAGAACCCAGTGATCCCAAGTTCAACTGGTAGCTCTGTACATGTTGGAGTTGGCAAGTGGAGGAAGGATAGTGACAGGAGGAGGAGGATGTGGTGGCATGCCAAAGACACACAGATGAGAGGTGTGAACATCAGTGATCAGAGCACTGCTACACTGGCAACCTGATGCTTACAGTGCAGAGGAGGAAATCTTTGAGGAAGGCATCACCTCAGAGGCTAGGTGATTCCCTCATCACAGCATTGTACATCCTGTTTCATGACATAAGCTTTGCCCATCAGTGGGCAGCAAGGCTCAAACAGATAACCACTTACATCAGTAAGAATGCTGCTATTAGATGGATCTTCATCTCCTCTTCACCTCCTCCAACCACTACTGAATTAACCTATTCTGATAACATTAGGACACGTTGACTACAGGTGAGCTAATGTGTTAGGACATGTTAACTCATCTGCAGACAAGAGAGAGTAGACCAATCAGGGAGAGAAGATATCAAAAAGGAGGTACCGACCGTGGTCAGTTAACAGTTAGTAGGTAGAGCTAAAACAAGTATCAGAACTTATTTAAAATTTCCTAGTTACCTTACACAAACCACCATTTTTATATGTATCCCTCCAGAGAAATATAAATGTTCTGCCAAAAGCAGTTTCTCCTGGCTCACCTTGAATATTAAGAGATAATCATTTATACCAAGGAATTTCATATCTGACTGATCAGTTGCTGTTATCAGTAAAACTCACCCCTTATTAAGCCTCTTTTATGTCAACTGCTTCACACCACTACGTGTAAATGTAACCAGATATAATAGTGTCCTTCGATGGACTTTAGCTTCCTATGCTGACAATTCAGCCAACACGAACATTATGTCAGGCTGCACAAGTGATTATCATACTACCTGCTACTGAATTGCAATACAAAAACATTATTTTTCCTGGAAGACAGTTGTCAAATATTTCAATCAATAATTGTTTATAATGTTGTTCAGAATGTTTAGATAGTCATCAGTCACTTCTATTATTGTAAATGAGGTTGAACAATTCAATAGCTCCTTTCTAGAGATACTTAATAGCCTGGTGGTTATCTGGTGTAAAAGGGTAAAAAGCAACATCAGTACCCTTTCTTTCATCGGAAACTAAAACTTTTATGCACTAGAGATCAAGCATTGAAGAACTGCCAAAAACACCTGAGTCCCCAGCCTTATAACTCAAATAAAATAACAAGATCAAATCATCGCATATCTTGAATGAGATAATCTTCCTCAGGCAAAAAAACAAACAAACAAAAAAAACACAATCTGAGTAATATTAGTTCTCAGACAGGGAAAGTATTCTCAACCTTGTCCTTTTTCCAACCACTCTGCCTATGACACTGTTAACGAATTCAGTAAGCATTACCTAAAATTTCCCTTTCACCCCCACCAACATAGCAAAAGCCATCATGATGCTTCCATTCTGATGACCTTAGCTTGGCTGCTGAAAGCATTGTGCATCATGCTTCAATAATGAATCAATCAGTTGATCCATGAAACATATGTTTCCAAATACTGAAAGTCATCCATCACTGTACCACTCAGCAAAGAAGGCAGACCCATAACATTTCCATGAAATTAACAAGCTCATCCCTTTCAACTGTACAGATTTTCGCAGAATGCCCAAATTTTTGCCTAATATTTTTTGATCCATTTCTCATAAAGTTATGGTTTTCTGGCAAATCACTGGCAAATCATTAAGGGTTAAAGTCAGAAAATAAAGATAGACATTTGAGTTTCAGACTTCAGACCCTTCAAAAAATGCATGCTAATGCAAAACCTGTTATTCTATCAACATTCTAAGTTTGCAAGAGCAATATTTAAAAAGTGTCTATATTTTTGGGCCTTTGCCCCCCCATTAATTGTGGTTTTGTCCAGATGTATTGCTCTAAGAGGTTAAAAGGTTGAGAGGTATGAATGGTCTCCCTTAACTATCTATAAAATCTTGACAGTTGCATCTGTAAGCAAACAAGTGCATTTCTAAGTGATTATATCATCTTTTTACAGCCCATCATGGCTTTCACTGAGGTCACAGAGAGTTTCAGAATTTTCACTGAATATCTTCAAAATAGCTTTAAGAATGGATGCCTTTTGGCTCCTTATATTTGATGCAGTCAGCCAAACACTCCTTAGTATGTATCTTGTAGGGAATGGTTCTGGTGTCACTAAATGGTTAACAAGTTATCAGATCTCATACAGTCTGTACATTGGCTGAAGTCTCTGTCTAAATTTTATTTTTTATTTTACATTTGTTGAACGGGCTAGTCTAGCTGGATACATGTCCATTTTCAGTAGAGGCCCGGGGAGAAAAGCTCCAAAAGAGACAGAGGAATATAAACAGAAACATCAGAAGAGTACATAATTATTATTACATTCAAAAATATAGTCAGAGGTAGTTTAACAGAAACATAAGAAGATTAATTGATTATTATTACATACAAGAATAAAGCAATCGAACAGGTTAAACATGTTAGTTAAAAGAGGTACAGGCTTAAAATGATGATCTAACCTGGCTACATAATGAACCCATTAGGTTTTGGGTTGGGTAGAGGCTTTGGTGGGCCTGGGGCGCTTGCTATTAGTCTGGATTAGAGCAAGGGCATAGCCATTGGGACTTTAGGAGATCTTTGAGGTGTTTTTTGAATAGGTGAGGAGAGGTCATATGCTTTAGGTTGTTTGGGAGGGCATTCCAGGATTTGCCAATGGAATTAGCATAGAGTGCTTCTCCTCCCGAGTTGTTAGGTTTAATGGTCTGAACTAGTAGGTTTTTGGACGACCGAAGGGATATAAGGTTGGAGTAGGGGGTGAATATTTTGTTCAGAGAGGGTTTTTTTCTGGATGGTTGATTGTTTTAAAAACCTCAGTGAGTTGGTTGAGTTTGAGAATGTTGGGCAGTTCTAGCCATTCCAGTGTCCTTAGATTTTGGCAGTGATGGGTGCGATAGGGCATTCCTGTTATGAATCTGGCTATATGGTTATAGGTTGTAGATAGTTTGTTGAGTTCTCTCTTGTTAAGGAAGGAGAATACTGGGGATGCATAAAGGAGTGTGGAGAGGAGGTGGGTCCTGGCAATGGTTAGTTTGGTGTGCGGGGTTAGGAAGTTCTTTATTCTATACATAGACCCAAGTTTCTTGTTAACTGACTTGATGGTCAGACTGACATGTGTATCAAATTTAAGCTTGTTATCTATGGTCACCCCTAATAGTTTAGTGTGGGAGACAGGTTCGATTATAGTCCCATTGTTGGAGGACACGTGGAAGGTTGGGTTGTTGGTACTAGGTGGTTCTTTTCCTTGGGAGGTAATTGGTGTGGGGAAAATTAGAAGTAATTTGGTTTTGGTTGGGTTAAGTAAAAGCTTTAGTTCTGAGAACCATTGTTCAACTAGGAAGAAGCAATTTTGGGTTGCAATCTGTAGTTTAGCGAGGGAAACATCCGAGCAGATCAGGGTGGAATCGTCTGCATATTGAATGCAGGTGGCTTTGGGAATGATCGAGTGTAGACCATTTATAAAAAGGGAAAAGAGAAGGGGACCAAGAATAGATCCTTGGGGAACACCGATATTAGTTGGGAGTAGGTCTGATAGAGTGTTTTGCCACTGGACTGCCTGTTTTCTACAAGAGAGGTAGTCATTAAACCAATTTATGGTTGATTTGCTAAGTTGAAAGATTTCCAGTGTGTGAATCAACTGTTTGTGATTGACCATGTCGAAAGCTTTTGATAGATCTAGAAATAGCGCAGAGGTTATAAGTTTATTATTGCGGTTTTGGTTGACTGAGTCAACAAAGGAGAGAAGGGCAGAGGTTGTGCTATGATGGGGGCGAAAGCCATGCTGGGTGTTGGAGAGAAGGTTATTATGAGAAAGATGGGTAATGAGCTGTTTGTGAACGCAGCGTTCCAAGATCTTGGCTAGAGGAGATAGTATAGCTATTGGTCTGTAGTTAGATGTGTCAGTGGAGGACCCACCTTTATGCAGAGGGATGATATAGGAGATTTTCCAGATTGAAGGAATAGTAGCTTCAGAAATGGACCGGTTGATCAAGATTGAAACAGGGTAGGCTATGGCGTCAGATGCCAATTGTAAGTAATTGGCTGGGAGTAAGTCAGCCACTAAGGTAGTTGGTTTGAGTTTTTTCAAGAGGGTTCGAATATAGGAGGTAGATGTGGGTTGTAGGTTAAAGGAGGGTTGAGTTGGGTCTTTAGTTAAGGTTGTGGCCGAGGGAGAAGTGGTAAGCTGATTGGCAAGAGACTGGATGGTCTCAGTGAAAAATGAATTAAAAGTGTTGGCTATTTGTCTTGGATCTTTGCCCAAAAGTTTTTCAGGGATGGGGGTGGTGGATTTACCCGGATGAAGGAGGTGATTGAACCCAGCCCAGAATTTTTTAGGATTATGCTGGTGTTTGTCTTGGAGGTGGCAGAAATATTGTTTTTTGTCAGTCTTAACGGCTGATTTGGTTGAGTTTCTAAGCTGTAGAAACTTGATGCGGTCAAGGTGGGTTTTGGTAGATCTCCATTTATTCCAGGCCTGATCACGGAGTTTAATTTTGGATTTGGTATCTTTTGTTAACCAAGGTGCGATACGTTCCTTAGTTCTAGTAAGTCTCATTGGAGCGTGAGAGTCAAGTATCTTGAGGAAGATGTCATTAAAATATGACACACTCTCATCTAAACGGAGAGTTTTAAGGATGGACCAATTGCATGTTTTGAGGTCTGCAAGAAAATGGTCTGGGACAAAATTCTTACTATTCCTAACTAGTCTGGTTAGGGGATGGTTTGAGGTCGGGCATTTGTGTATTATGATAAAGGTAATAAGGTGGTCACTAAGGTCGTTTGGAAGGGTCCCTGCAGTATAGTTGTTTGGAGTCTTATTAGTAAGAATCCAGTCAATGATGCTCTTCTTTTGTTGAGCATTTCCAATTCTAGTGGGAGATAGAATGTTTTGGGAGAAGCCATGTAAGTTGATGGGGAGTGGATTTGAGTGTTTGGAGTAGAGGGACCAGTCAATATTAACGTCTCCTAGTATTATAGTTTCTTGGGGATAGGTGGCAGCTAGCCAACTGAGTATTTGTTCAAGGTATTCAACATTTTTGCCTGGTGGTAAGTAAATTACTAAGAGATTAATACTTTTTTGGTTGTTTAGGCATAGCTTTAGGGAAATCAGTTCTAGGGTAGGAATTTTTGGGGGTTGGAGCGGGTGTATTATAACGTTCAAGGAGTTCTTAAACATGACAGCTGTTCCCCCACCCTTTCTAGTAATTCGGTCGGCCCTGAGAATGTTATACCCAGGTGGGATGATTTCTTCATCCTTAGTGCTAGGTTTGAGCCATGTTTCTGATAGACACATGATGTCAGGGGAGTGGGTTGCAAGCATGGCATGTAAGTTGTGTACTTTATTATTGATACTTCTTAGATTCAGGTGAAGGATAAGGAGGGAGCCCACTGAGCTTCTAGCTGCTTTCAAGGTGTTAGGGCCTAGGTCAAAGTTAGGGCCTGGGTTGGGGTGGATATCGCCATCTTTTGTGATGGATTTTTTCAAGTAGTCAAATATTTTTTGGAGCTTGATTAGTAATTTGAGAGTGTCCTTAGTTGAAGGTACTTTAGGGTGTCGGAGGGTAGGATGGGTTCTTTTGGAAATCAGGTTGCTAACAGGGTAGTGGGAGGGAGGGATGAGATTGGAGGGGTTGTGTGAGTGTAGAGAGGTATGACCATTGGGGAGGTAGGCTCCCGCTAGGGCTAGAGATTCATAACTTGTTAAGAGATAAGAGATAATAAGGAGTAATGATAAGAAGGGAAGGGTGGTGAAAGAGTTTCTATCCATGGCGAGAGGGGAAGTAGATGAGTGTAGTATGCTAGTGGGAATTACCCTGGTAGAGTGGGTATATAAAAAAGCTGGGGGGGGGATAATGGAGGGAAGAGGGATAGAGGAAGGTTGATGGGCGGACTGAGGGAGTAGTCTTGGTAGTACAGACAGAACAAAGGAAGTGGGAGGGAGAGGAGTCAGAGTGAGGGACAGTTGTGATTGGTTGATGATGAGGGAGATGGGCTTAATGACCTAATAAATGTAGAGGTATTGGGGGCGGGTGGGAATAGGGGGCAGGGTGGGGAGCGGAGCAAGCCCGAGCGGAGCGAGGGCGAAGCTGAGCGGGGACTACACCACAAGGGGGACTACACCACAAGGGTTTTTCCTGGGTCCTAAAGGTAACAGCTTACAAAGTCAGCTTGTTAGTTTTAATGTCTTTTTCTTGTTAGTTTTAATGCCTTTTTGGTTTATGCTGGAATTGTCAGTAGGATAAAAGGTTACTTTTAGATCTGGTACTTTTTAATACCTGCAGCAGATGCTAGTCAGATAGCACACTTTAGGGTAGAATAGTCATTTACCCTGAGTCTCTTTATGTGCTTTTGGACTAAATGCAATGGAATTGGAAGAAGGCTGGTCTGTGCATTCACACTGGGAGTCCAAGTAAGTCTGCGACGGGGGCTTAGGAACCACGCGGTGAGCCTCTAGTATGGGGGGGAGTCTAAAGAGAGAAATAAGGGAGAGAGATAGTAGCTTTAGCGACAGTCTACAAAACTGTTTAGAAGCAGGCAGAGGTTAGTTACATTTCAAATGTGATAACAGAATGAAAACATGATCTTGAGCAATACTACACTGTAACCAAGTGTTTAGAGTGAATTTGTGAATAGTTAGAATACAGTATTCATATTATGCAGAAGAATACAATAATACCATAGTTTGTTAGTTATACACTGTCGAAGTCTGAGGCGACGCTAAACAACGCCACTATGCATCAGGCCCATCAGTATGAGCGTGCACTACAAACAAATCTCGGAGCGGGGACTACACCACAAGGGGGACTACACCACAAGGGTTTTTCCTGGGTCCTAAAGGTAACAGCTTACAAAGTCAGCTTGTTAGTTTTAATGTCTTTTTCTTAAAAGCTGAAGCAATAAATGAATTGTAGGACTGTTACTTTATGATACTTTTATCAGTAATACAGTCTGCTATTTTCCATCTTGTGCAGTTTGTCCAACATGGTGATGATTTGTCTTTATAATACTTTATAGAATCTGTAAAAGCAGTTAAATCAGAGCTAGAGCTTCATTCTTTAATGTACAGCAATAATTAACTAACTTTGGGAACCTTCTAAATGCAAACAAAACAAAAACTATGATCTTTTGTAATAATATATCTGACTGTAAATTAACTCCTTACCATACTATTCTGCCAATCACTAGGAATCGGACTGAGGTAGTCACCAGCAAAAAAATGACTTGGTGTGGTAATCAATCATAATCTAAAAGGTAATATTCCAACTGAAACGCAATCAAAAATGGTCTCCAGTAAAGAGTGAAACCATACCTAACAGATCAGTTTGCATTGTCACAATTCCTACTTTTTCTACTATCAACCCTATCAGACAACCGTGGATGCATGCTAACAGTTTCTGCACCAGCCAACATGCTATGCATTATATAACATTTTCTTTTGAAATATGCATGCTCTGATGACTGTACACCTCCCTGGGACACAAACTGAGGTCAAAGCATGGTATCAACGTATACGAGTGATCCTCAGACACCCAACGTTTACCTGAGATGAGGTACTAGGGATCATCAAGGGAAAGTAAACCCTGTATGATACTATTCATGAACCACTTTTACAAAAATGTTATGGATGGTAAAGTATAAGCACCTTCCAAGTTAGCAGGCTGTAGTGATACTTAGGCAGCTATATTCAAGCCATTTGAACTTTTTTGTGTGTCCTTTGCACAGCATTAGCCCTCCCCTAGTTTAGCATGAAATGCATTTTAATGTGCATCTTTGCATCAGTGCTCTGTTGCTGCTCACGTAGGGGCATCAGTATCAAGAGGCATTTGCTGCAAATTGTGTCATTGTACCAATGTTTTTTTTTATCCTGTCCCCAGTACTTGACATGCTCAGCATCATTTAGCACAGGTGCTTTCAGGAAATGGGCTACTATGCATTTATGCTGTGTTGTTCAGACATCTGCCCACATGGGCAACCTGGTGTAATCAGCAGTTTGCTGTTTGATGAGTTGTCTGTTGAACCCTCAAAAAGATTCTTTTTGCAGTGGACTGGCTATACTGTCTGTGGACAGAGTGGACTAGGAGCTGATCTCAGATATCAGGGAATGTGAAACTGAAAAGACAAACATTCATCATTTGCAGAACTGGCAAAGGATGAATGAAACCACTCAAACACTCATCATTTGCAGAACTGGCAAAGGATGAATGAAACCACTCTGCTAATCCACAACTTTGTGAAGTGGTAAGGCAAGGACCCAAATGGGCCAGACGTGAAAGGCACAGCAAGTATTTGTTAAAAGCCTCTACTAGAACAAGGAAGGGAATTAAAACATCTTTAATCTGCAAATGTAAAGGGAGGTGAAACTTCCATTGTATTTTCTCAATAAGAAACTTAGATGCTTTTCTGTAAAGGAAGCCATTTAATTTGTATATATATGTTTTGTATTGCTCTTTACAAATGTTACTTATTCCATAAGACTGACCTCAGTCAAACAACTTGTTAGTGAGTTTGCAGGTAGATCATAGCCTAATTTTCACTCATTATGGCTTTGATATAAGAATACAGGGGAAACAGAAGAACCATCCTTCAACTTCCTGTTTTGTGTCAGCCAGGACCTTTCTTACATAGACAGCATGTAAATGATGTTGAAGCTGAACTTGCCAAAACCACATTACTGAATAGCACAACCAAAATTTAAAGTGTCTGAATGTTTGTTTCCTTTTTTCAGTGCCAACAATATCTGTAAATACTATCACAAATCCAGAGGTTGGTTTAGTTTCAGCTGTATCTTGTCAAATTACTCCCATAGCGCTATGCAAATTGTAAGAAATCACTACAGAACCAAGGAAGATTTCTCAATATAATAAGCAGAATAAAATGCATGCAAAAGGATGACAGCAATACAATTTTATATAAGAAATGGAAATGAAATATGATAGAAACAATTTCCAAAAAACAGCAACTAATTAAAGAAAAAAGATTATTTAGTTAGCATTTTGGGAAGGAGAGAGCAAGCTCCCTTCCACCAATCACATCTCTACTTCATTTGTTTTCTCACCCCAAGGCCATACAACCTTCATGGTACACCACTGCATTTCCAGCAATGAAGAAATGTAAACAATTTTTCTCCAAGATTTTGTGGTGTTCAAACTGAAATATCGCAATATGATTACATTGATTTGATCCAGACCAATTTTGTCAAAGTTTTGCAGCATTTCTTCAAAATGTTTCTGTTCGAATGCTGCTTTATTGGTGATTGAATTGTGTGTTCAACAAGGTGCTACTGCTAGCAGTTAACTATTAGAATGGGTATACATTGTTCCTTTATGCAGCACAAACAATCAACTGAAAATATCCACAAACTAAGTAACCAAAGGAGGAAGAACAGAAAAGTCCTCTGTAGAAAACACTCCTTTATTGAATAAAACCACAGTAGTTAAACGCTTTCATCCCTCTCATAGGGACTTCTTCAGAACAATACCATCAAGATTTCCCAGCATTCATATACATCTAACAATAAACCAATTAATACTTGTTAATTGCATTATTTAAAATTTACATTGTTAATTAAAAGAAACATACTGTTGTACACATATTGTATATATATATATATATATATATATATATATATATATATATATATATATATATATATATATATATATATACACATATATATATATATATATATATATATATATATATATATATCTTCTGTCTTTCGGCTTTAGGGGTCGCCACAGCAGAACTCCGGTCCGCTAATGATTGACAGTAGATTTTTACGTGCTGGCTTGCCGAGCCTAACGCACAACCTTCAGCGAAGGAATGCCCTCCACACATGTCGACACACAGAAGACGCTCTAACTGAGAATCAAACGTGCAACGTCTAACTGTGAGGCGACAACGCTACCGCAGCACCACCACCGCAGTATATATATATATATATATATATATATATATATATATATATATATATATATATATATATATATATACACACACATATATATATATATATATATATATATATATATATTATACAATAATGTTATTGAACTGTGTAACCTTGTTGAATAATGATGTTAACCCAAAATGTGATTAATTTTTAAAAACAGTTCAAATTCACCATTTCATTTATACCTGGAAACCTATTGGCATCGAGAGTCAGTTGCCATTTTAATTCACAAACATCTAAAAACTCATTTAGTGTCCCCCCTTGTTGATCCACTTTAATTTGTTGTATTATTAAAAACTTAAATGATTGGCCTACTTTTTCCGTAAGATGCCTCCTCAAAGCATTTGTATTCTTACCATGCCTTATGTCTAACAGACGCTCATAAATCCTGTTCCTAAACCATCTACAAGTTTTTCCTATGTAGAATGCTGCACACAGGAAACATTTTGCAATATAAACTACATTCTTGGTTTGACAATTATAATGACCTCTTATGAATATTTTTTTACCATTTAGTTTAAAAATATCACCCGTAATAAATATATGTGAGCACTGGGAACACATCCCACATTTAAAGTTCCCAGCCTTTCCAACCACACCCCAGTTAGTTAACCTGCTCCCCTGTTCCAAAATGGCTTTGAAACATCTGTCCCTCTTGAAAACAAACTGTTTTTTGTATAAAATATTTTGACAATAATTCCCAGTTTTTTTCTATTAGTTGACATACCCTGTAGGCACCCTTATTATTGGTAGCAATAAAACTCGAATGTGCATACACATATTCTCTGTATCAGACTTTTTTACTTCTACCATAGCTGTTGTATCTAAGGAATTTAATATAGGTAAATAAAAGCAATTTTTCCGTTTATTAATACCGTCTTCCCTAAGAGCAGTTTTCCATTGGATAATTTATTTTCTTAAAAATATCTAATATAAAATTCACCTTTTCCATAAATTCATTATCTAGGGAAGTCATTTTTGCAGCATGGACTAACTGCCCTTTTACTATAGATTTCTTTTGAAAATCAGGTTGCCAACTATTAAGCTCCAAATATGAATTTGAAAAAGTGGGTTTTCTGTATATTCTTGAAACCAAAGTTTTTTTCTCTTTGTTTATTTTTAATTCTACATCCAAATACATTATTTGTGTTTGATCATATTCATGGGTGAATTTAAAACAACTCAGTGTCATTAATGTAATCCAAAAACTGCATTAGAGAGTCTCTTGTCCCAATCCAAATCAAAAACGTATAATTCAAAAATCTAGTGTAATCTTTGATGTAACTCATGTACAAATATTTAAAAATAAAATGGTCCTCCCAGCATGACATAACATAATTTGCAAATATGGGGGCACAAACTGCCCCCATAGCCACACCGGTGTTCTGACAAAAATACTGGCCCTCAAACCTAATGAAATTGTGTTTCAGTACCATCTCCATTAGGGTCACAAATACATTAATTTCATCTTGATCATATGCGTCTGTTAGTTGTATTTGGGTTTCAAACCATGCTAAGCCCTCTTCATGTGGTATTACCGAGAATAGGTTGCAAACATCTATGGTCACCAAAAACATATTTTCCATATATTGAAATTTATTTAAATCTACCAGGAACTGACAAGAATCTTTGCATATGTGTTTAAAGTGTTGCAAACCCCTCTTTAAGTGAAAATCTAAAAATGTACCTATAAAAAAAGTTTTGCTTCTTTTTGCATCTACAATAAGTCTAAACTTTGGATTTTCTAACCCTTTATGAATTTTTGGCAAACCAAAGATATTTGCTACCACTGGATGTTCATTTCTCATAAAAGTGTAAGCATCTATATCTATTTGTCCTTGCAATAACATGTCTTCTAATGCCAGATCCAACTTTTTATACAAAATATTAATCTCATTCAAAAATATTTCATGGTAGGTTTTATCCATCAAAAGGGCTGACATGCAATTTAAATAATCACTTTGTCCATCACCACCACTCCACTGCCTTTATCTGGCTTCATTATATGTATTTTTCTGTCTCTCGAAATGTCAAAGAATAATTTTTTTTCATTTTCTGTTAAATTATCACCTTGAATTTCACAAGGCCATTTATACACTTCCCTCCAATTCACACACTTTTTCAAAAAAAAAAAAAAAAACAACCAAATTACACATAGGTGGGTTAAAAAAGGTATCCGCAACCCTACCCCTCCTACTTGCTACATAAGTGAAGCCCTTTGCTAACAAATTTGCATGGGTGGTCTGAATATCTTTATACAAGTAATTATAAATCTTAAAATCACCTGTTGCACTGACAATAACTTTTTGGCAAGTTTTCCATTTCGTCTGTGCCATCCAGCATGCCCCCCATAAACACACATTTATTGTTAACTTCAATATTTTGTTCATTATTTTGCAGCATATCATTAAGAGAGATACTTTTATCCATTGTATAAAAATCTAAAATCTCACTAGCATCTAACATTAAATATCCAGGACAGTTTGCTTCAATGTTCCGGTGACTGCTGTCAGTATCTAAGTTATATAAAACATAACTTCATTCACAAACATATAATTTCTACTGACATTCTTTGATACACCCATGTCAGCGTCCATATCAATGCAATGAAAGTTATTTTCAGTTGAATGCCTATCAACGACCTTAGCAAAAACTGTTACAGACTGTGTAGGGTCATTACTTTCAACTAAAAAGCTGTTTAAACATGTGTCCGATGCATTTGTACCACAACAGTGACCAACAGATGATTCATTACTTTTGTTCCCATTTATCAGGTTGATAGCAGCATCCATCATCTCTTCCTCTGATAGGGAGCATGATACCAGTTTTTTGGTCTTGCTCACTGTACTGCATAATCCCTGTTGATGTCGTTTTCCCCATAATTGTAATTCTGATTGTTTAAATGAGGCCCCCTGTTCTTCAGCCTCTCCGAGCACCTTGTTCCTTGCTCTAAAGGGGTGTTTCCTCTTTCAGTTCTGGATGACATTGCCGCTGACCTTATCTCGTTGTTTTTAAGTTCATTCTGATTGGAAGGGATGTCTGCATTGTTATGGCAACTTACTAATACTGGAAATGCCCTCCTTTTTGCATATTCAGTAGTGTCTCTTTTTATTTTATTCATTTTATGAGTGAAAATGTTATTGCACACATTCTCTATGTGCAAGAATGAATTATCATAATTCGTTCTGTACTGTTTGAACAATAAGTCCGACTGAATCATTGCATTTTGGGGGTCCAATTCCGCAGTCATAGCTTCCAGTTTTTTGTTTTTATATTTTATCATTCACTTGAGAATATCAAAGCCCGCTTTATCAAACACCACATGTAGTTCCTTTATGAAGTCGGGATTCCCCTCTACTCCATTTGGGTAATGCCACAGACGTAAACCACGTGGAACCTGCTCAAGTTCCAAATTCCTCTGCGGGTATCCATTCTCCAACTGTAGTTTCTTGAATGATAGCATAGTTTTTTCAAAAGCACTCAGTCTTTCTGATAATGAGAGGGTTTGCACCCTCTCAATGGGCTGCATATTCACTGTATTAAAATTATAATTGTTATTTCTCCAAGAAAGAAAAGGGCGACTTACGCCATCGTTTCCACTGCCCTCTTCATTACCATTACCAGTTCTCGATGCTTGGGGGGGTTGTGTTAAAGGAAGCCCCAAACTGCTGCCCGAATCGATGCTGACATTCTGTACATCCAAAAGATTCTTAATTTGTATCGAATGCCGGGAGAGTTGCTGGTTGATTTTGTTCAGCAGCTCCATAATGTCACTGCTGGAATTAGCTTTACTGTTTTCCATGAGACCACACTGTCCAAACCTCTCTATGCAGCACAATCAACTGAAAATACCCACAAACCAGGTAACCAAAGGGAGGAAGAACAGCAAAGTCCTTTGTAGAAAACACTCCTTTATTGAATAAAACCACAGTAGTTAATCGCTTTCATCCCTCTCATAGGGATTTCTTCAGAACAATAACATCAAGATTTCCCAGCATTCATACACATCTAACAATAAACCAATTAATACCTGTTAATTGCATTATTTAAAATTTACATTGTTAATTAAAAGAAACATACCCTTGTACTCATACTATATATATATATATATATATATATATATATATATATATATATATATTATACAATAATGTTATTGAACTGCTAATGCTGAAATTAGTATTTTGGAAAGGAGAGACCAAGCTCCCTTCCACACATCATGCCTCTACTTCATTTGTTTTTCTCACCCCAAGGCCATACAACCTTTATGGTTTTGCAGCATTTCTTCAAGCAAGGTGCTACTGCTAGCAGTTAACTATTAGAATGGGTATACATTGTAACTTTATACTGCAAACTTACTAACTGGCTGCTTGCTGTTAACAATTAGAATCGGTATACATTGTTCCTTTATACTGCAAACTTACTAACTGGCTGTTTACTACATAGTTTGTTAGGATCAGTTTGTGGGACAGCAGTTTGTGGGACAGTTATGAAAGTTGGTAAGACTGGGGTAGCTTAAGTTATTATACTTGGGATTTTAGGTTGTTCAGTGGATTGTAGTTGCTTTCAACTGACTGGGATTCAATGATCTAAGGCCTTGTTAATATGGGACAGTGAAAAGTACTCAAACCGCGTGGAAAACTGGCACCTTACTGAAAGTCTGAGATTCATAATTGCAGGTACACCTCCTAAAAGTACGTCATTGTGAGGAAATGTACTCATTTTGAGTCTTAAAAATGCCATGTCCCCAATGTTGCACAATGAGAGGGTCTGTTAACACATCATTTGTTATGGACTTCTTTTAATAAATATCTATCATTTGTAATATTTCATCATATTAATTAATCAAAATAATTTCTTATAATTAAGAAGAAACAGTTATTAACTATGCTGTGAATTCCCTGGCTTATTTATTTGTTTTCTGGGACAGATCACTGATCTCCATGGGCTTTTTATAGACTCATTCCAGGAGTGGTGTATGACTAAGTGACCTGCTCAGAGTCACACAGTCAAGCAATGGAGGATGAGAGGGATCAAAGCCTGCACAACTGGACAACAGGAAACAGCTTGTTAACAGCTCCTTAATCCTCTAGGTCAACTGCCAGGCACAGTTGGTTGAAGATATTATTGAGTGTTGCACAATTTGCACATTTATTCCACATTAGGATAAGTAGCCCACTACGTTTTATTGATGGAAGCTTGTAAATTATGATTGAGAGTCTCAAAATTATGAAAAAAATATAAAACTACAACAGGAAACAACATTGAAAATTACTGTTCCCCTTTTTTTCTGGGGGGCAAGCTACACTGCACCCATGCAATGTGTGTGGGAGGGGGGGTTGCACCCCTACAGCCCCACTACTCATGTGCACTAACACTGAGACTGCCATACCTTAGAGAAAATGCAATAATGAGACTCAGGTACCTCACTCAATGTATATGTAAGTCTGCACTTCTGTTCATTCAGTTCTGCTATTCTGTGATTCAGACTATTGACTCTTGGAATTAAAAAGGGCCACCTGAAAAATAAAATCAGTTAATAATGCAATATATATTGCTGTTTACCTGCATTTGTCCACTGCATTCAGGAGTTTCAGTGTTTGTCATGATGTGATTTTAGTCATTTGGCATCAGTATTTCAGGAGTCCATAAGAGTGTTGGTAACATCACAGACTCATCTAAAAATAGGCTGCACTACAGCAGGATGATAACCCAAGAAGAAGGTGCTCTGTGTTCTCAGCGAATAACGAGAAACAGTAATGGTTAATTATGCATGGGGCAATATCAGTACATAGGTTAGCAATATGATCAGCAGGGATGGGAGGAGCTCCAGAGATAGTTTTGGTGTCTTGACTTTTGTTTTCCACGGCAAGGCATTGGACAGACAGAAAATCCAGGATAATGTCTGGCAGGAGATTTGCTTCTGCAATATATACATATGAATAGTCGAA
Organism: Protopterus annectens; assembly: GCF_019279795.1. NCBI lineage: Eukaryota > Metazoa > Chordata > Ceratodontiformes > Protopteridae > Protopterus > Protopterus annectens. Next base: position 193,743,173 of record NC_056750.1, on the reverse strand, counting down.
TTCAAGGGAGTGGAACTACATCATTCTCAAAGTGGGGACCTAATCATTTTATATCTGAAGATAAAGAATTTGCCACAGATTGTGGTAGGGCAGGAATATGATGTTTTTCCAAGGGCTTTATTAATGTGATCATGTTCTGGGGGGTAAAGTGAATCCAGACCAAATGTTAGCAGAACAGACATTAGAATATCCAGTTCTAATACCTCAGAAGCTATGAAAAAGAGAGGGCTAGGGTTAAATTCACTTTTTTTCTTAAATGCATTTAACTAGGTAAGCCTACTGTACACAACTGCCTTTTTTCAGAGCCAGCCCATAAGCATTATCCAAGTTCAGTCACCCAGTAGGCAAATTGAGGGGGAAGGAATTAAACCCTCAAACTCTGGCTACAAGAAATAGCTTGTTAATAGCACAGATACTTAATCCCTTGCACTAATGGCCAGTGCATCTTTAGACAGTGTCAGGATGTGGGCTGTACATGAGGAGTGGAAATAATATGCCATATACGTGGCATGTTGCAGTTTACCAACTGTACATCATTACATCTCACATACAAGTGAAAGTGTGTTGGGAGATGAGCACGTGAGCATGTATGCGTGTGTGTGTGTGTGTGTGTTTGTGCGCATGCGTGTGTGTGTGTGTGTGTGTGTGTGTGTGTGTGTGCATTCTCACAATGTGTGTGTGTGTGTGTGTGTGTATATGAATGTGTGTGTGTGCGATAAGCATGTGACTATGTATGTGTATCAGTGTGCATGTGTGCGTGTGTCTGTGTGTACGGAAGACAGAGAGAAAGAGAGAAATGGCAGATTTTTGCATTCAGAGGAATATTGTACGAGTTACTATAAGATATTAATGACTATTTGCAAAACAATAGTGACAGAGTGGACAGAAAGACAGACAAGGAAGCAGCAGCAAAACAGGCATAATTTTATAGCACCAAACTATTATTAGGCAGTAAAACATTAGTACTGAGTGTAGAGAGGAAGAACAGTGATTATGTGTGAAGAGAGTAAACATTAGTAGTAAGTTTAAAGACGAGGAGCAATGATTATGTGTGAAATGAGTAAACAGTAGTAGTAAGTGCAGAGAGGAAGAGCAGTGAGTATGTGTGAAGAGAGTAAATATTAGTAGTAAGTGTAGAGAGGAAGAGCAGTGATTATGTGTGAAGAGAGTAAACATTAGTAGTAAGTGTAGAGAGGAAGAGCAGTGATTGTGTGAAGGGAATAAACATTAGTAGTAAGTGTAGAGAGGAAGAGCAGTGATTATGTGTGAAGAGAGTAAACATTAGTAGTAAGTGTAGAGAGGAAGAGCAGTGATTGTGTGAAGGGAATAAACATTAGTAGTAAGTGTAGAGAGGAAGAGCAGTGATTATGTGTGAAGAGAGTAAACATTAGTAGTAAGTGTAGAGAGGAAGAGCAGTGATTGTGTGAAGAGAATAAACATTAGTAGTAAGTGTGGAGAGGAAGAGCAGTGATTATGTGTGAAGAGAGTAAACATTAGTAGTAAGTGTAGAAAGGAAGAGCAGTGATTATGTGTGAAGAGAGTAAAGAGTAGTAAGTGTAGAGGGGAAGAGCAGTGATTATGTGAGAAGAGAGTAAACATTAGTAGTAAGTGTGGAAAGGAAGAGCAGCGATTATGTGTGAAGTGAATAAACATTAGTAGTAAGTGTAGAGAGGAAGAGCAGCGATTATGTGTGAAGAGAGTAAACAGTAGTAAGTGTAGAGAGGAAGAGCAGCGATTATGTGTGAAGAGAGTAAACATTAGTAGTAAGTGTAGAGAGGAAGAGCAGTGATTATGTGTAAAGAGAACAAACAGTAGTAAGTGTACAGAGGAAGAGCAGCGATTATATGTGAAGAGAGTAAACAGTGGTAAGTGTAGAGAGGAAGAGCAGCGATTATATGTGAAGAGAGTAAACAGTGGTAAGTGTAGAGAGGAAGAGCAGCGATTATATGTGAAGAGAGTAAACAGTGGTAAGTGTAGAGAGGAAGAGCAGTGATTATGTGTGAAGAGAGTAAAGAGTAGTAAGTACAGAGAGGAAGAGCAGCGATTATGTGTAAAGAGAGTAAACATTAGAAGTAAGTGTAGAGAGGAAGAGCAGCGATTACATGTGAAGCCAGTAAACATTAGTAGTAAGTGTGGAGAGGAAGAGCATTGATTATGTGTGAAGAGAATAAACATTAGTAGTAAGTGTAGAGAGGAAGAGCAGCGATTATGCGTGAAGAGAACAAACAATAGTAAGTGTAGAGAGGAAGAGCAGCGATTATGTGTGAAGAGAGTAAACATTAGTAGTAAGTGTAGAGAGGAAGAGCAGTGATTGTGTGAAGGGAGTAAACATTAGTAGTAAGTGTAGAGAGGAAGAGCAGTGATTGTGTGAAGGGAGTAAACATTAGTAGTAAGTGTAGAAAAGAAGAGCAGTGATTATGTGTGAAGAGAGCAAACATTAGTAGTAAGTGTAGAGAGGAAGAGCAGTGATTGTGTGAAGGGAGTAAACATTAGTAGTAAGTGTAGAGAGGAAGAGCAGTGATTGTGTGAAGGGAGTAAACATTAGTAGTAAGTGTGGACAGGAAGAGCAGTGATTATGTGTGAAGAGAGTAAACATTAGTAGTAAGTGTAGAGAGGAAGAGCAGCGATTATGCGTGAAGAGAACAAACAGTAGTAAGTGTAGAGAGGAAGAGCAGTGATTATGTTTGAAGAGAGAAAGCATTAGTAATAAGTGTGGAGAGGAAGAACAGCGATTGTGTGAAGACAGTAAACATTAATAGTAACTGAAGAGAGAAAGAATCGTGATTGTGTGTGAAGAGAGTAAACATTAGTAGTAAGTGTAGAGAGAAAGAGCAGTGATTATGTTTGAAGGGAGTTGGGGAATTGCAAAGAAACGGTGCCAGTGAGTTTATTTTATGGTTAGGTAGAGATGGGGTTAAGAGCAAGCACAGTAGAAATGACTTCCCATATTTTAATATATTGTTGGCTATGGTCCCCACCAAAAGCAAATATGTTTTTCTGCATTACTGAAAGACAAACTGGAGTTATCAAAGTGGTGTAGGCAGATAATGACTCGTAATTTTTAATATTTTTTATAAGTATGTTTATCCTCCATTTTGCCGATCATCATGCCATTGTCCTGAGACACTTCTTTGTTCACATAGCCTAAACCATTAAACCAGCACTCCACCCTGGGGATGGAAGAATCAAATATTTCCAGAGGAAGCTAGCCTCACATTGTCCTACTCATACGTCACTGGTGAGACAGAGGTGGCACTATCTCATGGACAGCCTTCTATCAATCAGCCTTGAATCCTGCTTCAGTGTTTCAGTTCCCACACTACTTTCTTTCAATTATGAATAAAGACCAACACTTTACCTGGTGCTAAACATATTGCAATGGCTAGAGGAACAGGGTCATCCCATCAGACCAGCATAATCCATGCTTCAGGAATCACTCTAATTGTCCTTAGACTGAGGCTGCTCTATCCATTCATTCATTGATTCATAGATCTATATATTCATACATTCGTAGAGCTTATTAGACAAAGCTAGTGCATGGACAATAATCCACATGCAAGTACCACCCTGCACAGGGCTCCTCTTCCATTCAGAAGGCAAAACAAATCAGGCCTAGGATGAATTTCTGAACTCCCATCCAACTATCAAGGTTTGTGTTAAAGGAAGCAAGGATGCCATTTTAAATGGAACATATGATTATTCTAGAGCTGGGGAAACAAAGATTAATAAATCTGTCTCTCCAGTATATTTTACAAATTTTTAAAGGAAATTAAAGTCTGTAGGTTAAGTGCTTGTTGAGCCATTTATATCACAGAGGTATAGAAGATGAAGAAGGGTTTGGTTCCTGACAGCATGAAATGTGACACATAAAATCACTTTCCTATGAGTCCATAAATAATGAAGCATAAGGCTAGAGCTGGCTATGGCATGCACTTACCTTGACATGCATGCCTTGATGTGGTAGCTATCTATGACCTGCACCTACCTTTACATGCATGCCTTGATGTGGTAGCTATCTATGGCATGCACCTACCTTGACATGCATGACTTGATGTGGTAGCTATCTATGGCATGCACCTGTCTTGACATGCATGCCTTGATGTGGTAGCTATCTATGGCATACCCTGCCTTGACATGCATGCCTTGATGTGGTAGCTATATATGGCATGCACCTGCCTTGACATGCATTGCTTGATGTGGTATCTATCTATGGCATGAATCTGCCTTGACATGCATACCTTGATGTGGTAGCTATCTATGGCATGCACCTGTCTTGACATGCATGCCTTGATGTGGCACCTATAACATGCATGAAGTTTACATAGTACTAAAGTTGTGTACATCACACTATGCATCAGAAACAGCTAGTTTGTTATTTCTTTTTATGCTGCCAAAAGCTGAGATATCCTACTAAATGCAAACAAAATTAAACAGATACATGATGTTGGAATCTGCAATAAGCAATCTTCACCTATATTCATTTGTGTTGTATCTTGAATTCCTTGGACTAGTACAAACTGGGATCATCATAATTTACTTAATGCCATGTTTTGCTGTTGTGCAGCAGGAAGCTAAAATGGCATCACCCCCCCCCCACACACACACACACACACACACACACACACACACACACACACACACCGGTTTTCACAAACTACTGAGACACAAGTATACCTTCCTGAATTAATCCTACTGTTTCTAACCACTGACCGCCGATAACAAAGTAACTGCTAGTAATCTCAAAATATTAGATTACTGTGTCTCCCCAAAACATCCTACCCTGAAAATCAGAAAAGATAGTCATTTGAAATTTGTTTTATATAGGGAGGTAAGCCCCTATACCCCACATGCGGGGCCTGTGCTCTTACATCCCCTCTTAGTTAATATAATTATCTCTGAAGTTATCATTACTCAGAGAAAAGTAAACAGTTATATTATTTAGATAACAATTTAAGTATATGTATTTCTTTTTTCTTTAAAAAATTATTATAAAAACACTATTTCATAGGTTCATAGGTTCATACTAGGCTATCTGCCTAGGGCATTTATAAGCCTAGCCAGAGTGTGTTTGGCTTTCGCCACCCATTTTAAATTAATTTTGCTATGCCTTTTTTTGAGGTTAGTGATTTTGCCTGATTCACTTTTGATTTGATAAAAAGGAGATGCAATTACTATTATAAACTTATGTGACTTTAACAAAATGTGATTCCACTATTAAAGGGCTATTTTCCACGATGTTTTGCAATTTTCACAAGCGTGCATGTATGTATATGTAGTTGTAGATCTGTAAAGAAATGGGTCATCATTTCAGAGTAGTTTAACTCCTCCTTATTGATTCACTCATTTGCTGCATTTAGAATTATTTCTATCACTGAAAGACTAAGTGACCAATAAATCAAAAAACTAATAAAAGTAAATAAAAAAAGATTTTTTTAAACAGAATGCTTTTTTATTCAGTTGTTCTAAAAAGTAAAAAAAATAAGAAAGACTGGTGAAAACTTGGCAAAAGAAACACAGACAAGCTGACTTCAGGATGGTTTTGCTGGTTGTGATGATGAGATACCAGACGTCGTAGTGAGAATCAACAAAACCAACCTCAAATGCTTTTCTGAATTCAACTTATCTGGATTTCTTTTGCAAAATTTTCAGCATTCTTCCTTATTTTTTACTTTTTAAAGCAACTGAATAAAATGCGTTCTTTATTAAAAAATCTTGTTTTATATTTTTATTTTTTTACATTTTAGTCTTTAAGTAAAATGTTAATGTCATTAATATTAATTAATAAAATATTAATAAGTATTAATTGTGTTGCTAGTGACAAGACGGACAAATACACTCTCTCTCATTTTCATTTAACATTTGAGTTACTTGAGTTTATGTTACGTTATTAAGCAGCACAGAAACAGTTGTCCAAGAGCTCAGAAGTACATGCCATAGATGTTGTCAATCACCTGTGCCAGTACTGTTACCCAGCTCCAAAACACTTTAGAAAAACGTCAGGGGCTATTTTCATAACTTGTAACTCAGTCAATTGCAGTTATAGCAGCAACAAAACTAAACCCAACCACAGAAGCAAACATGACGCTTCATAAAAACTGTCAAAATCTGAAAACCATCAACAAAAGCACAGGTCCCAGAAGAACCCACTGTTCTTTGCAGCAACTATACATTAGGACCCACCATTGTTTCTCACAGCACCTACAAATCAGCACCCACCTCACCTCAGCAAAAGCTATGAATGTAACAGTGTGCTTTCCATACATGTCATTGCAGAACTTATATCCACTCCCCAAACAATAATACACACAGTTTCACAATTTCACAGGAGAATGTATACCCAAGTGATCTTTTTAACTTTCTTAGCTACAAAAATACCCACCAAAATAACTATTCAACCATTATTACACACGGATATTTAGAATACTACACTCAGCTTCAATTACAATGTTAATAAAAGTGGGTTTCCTAATCCCTAGGCCATTATTATTATTATTTTTTTTAATTCTAATGAGAAACCACAAGAACACCGACTGGCTGGCATTATCAGAATTTCTCATTGTAATTGTGCTTACACAGCATACTGCTTAAATTATAGTCAAACCAACCACTCAATAGTAACTCTGGTGATTTTTTCCAAATGCCTGTAACTTAGCATTAAGTACACACAACAGATCCAGGAAACAATAGCTCTGGCCCATGTGCATGTATATGTGTGTGTGTGTGTGTATATATATATATATATATATATATATATATATATATATATATATATATGTGTGTGTGTGTGTGTGTGTGTGTGTGTGTATGCGTGTGTAGGAAATGATGTACAGAGGTAGTGTGTGTGCGTGCGTGTGTGGAAATGATGTAGGGAGATGCAATCGTGTTTTCATTTAAGACCGCTTGTAGTACAGTGCCTGTGGAGGAAATGATGTAGGGAGATGTAAGTGTGTGTGTGTGTGTGTGTGTGTGTGTGTGTGTGTGTGTGTGTGTGTGTGTGTGTGTGTGTGAGTGTGTGTGTGTGTATGTGTAGGAAATAATGTAAGGAGATGCAAGAATGTATGCATGTGTGTATGTGTGTTGTCTTGCTAGTGATAGAGGGACAATATTTTACTTAAAGACTAAAATTTTGTCCTTCTGTCATTATTACAATTGGCTTAGTAAGACAGAACCACAGAGGAGCAGACAGACACAGCCACAAAACAATTTCAATTAAAAAGTATTCTAATAATAAAAAACTATACTGGAAATTGTCTGCAAGTTCCTTTTGCCTAGCTGGTACAACAAATTACTCAAAGTCTTCTGGAAGTTAGTGGCGTCTCAACTATTTACTTTACTACATATGCCTTTTCCAGTGTGAATTATGCTTGATCTGAGTTTCATGCTATCCTTTTGTAAGTATTTCCTGTTCTTTTGCCTTTGGTCAAATCTTAATTTGCTTCCATTGCAGTCCAAGAATGCCTATACTACAATTGCACATGTGTCAATAATACCAAACAATGGTAGCACAGCTATGAAGACATTCAGGTATCTCTGTCTGATAAATGATTGCATGACAATTAATCCAAGCTGGCAGAAATCCAACATTAGTATGATTGGTTGAATTCATATATTTGAATAGCAGGAAAATCAAACTACACATGCACTCTCTCTTACAAATGCTATACTGCACATGATACACACACACACACACACACACACACACACACACACACACAAGCATAGGCACAAACATACACACAGGTACATACACAGGCACGTGGGTATAAGTACAGACTCTTGCACACAAACCCGCACTCATACATATATATGTTCTATGCAAACACACACACATATGCTATAATACAAATCTATACACATGCGTGCATTCACAGGCACACAAGTATAAATTCAGCTAAAGGCAAGTGGTATTAGATGCCTTTTACTCCCTTAGTTTTTGGATCAAATATTATGAAACCCTTCTGTCCCCATGCTGTGCTGGCAACATCTGAAATCAATATAAATGATTTCATAGCTCTACTCCCGTCTTACAAAAATTTAATTACATTGAATGCCTGGAGCTCTGCAATGAATATGTCCAGAGCCATGATTTTACACAAATTAAACTGCATTCAAGCCAAAATCTCCTTAAACAAATTTCTTCTTTGATAGAAAACATGTAGGGTTATAATCTATGGGTTACAAATTAAAATTGTACAAGCTAGGCTTCTCTCTTTACCTCACTCACCCTCCTCATTTCATTTTCACTATTATACTCTCTCTGTCCTCCCTCTCTCTCTTTTCATCATCTCTATAACAAGCTCCTTTCTTCTAATTGGATACCAGAAAGTCAATATTTGTATTTGAAGCAGGAATTCAGACATGCTCAAATATTGGCAAAACACTCTCAGACATAATTCCATCATTATAAAGTGGGATTTATTGGTCAGGTAGTGGTAGGCGGCACATTTCTACAACTTTCCATCAGAACTCTGTATTTGACTAAGTTAACAGCTTGTAAAGATATTGATGGAATCTCATTTTTTTTCTTTTTCTAATCTTTCTCTTAAAGAATGACAGTGGTCACAAGCAGAAGTGGAATGTGGGCCATTACTAGTCTTCCATTACACTGCATTCCAAAGTACAGCAGGAAAAAATGCTTAAGATACATAATATATGTGGTTATACTATATGAGCTGTGATCTTTTACAACTTAACAGTGTACTTTATTCTGAATAATGCCCAGGTACAATTTATATATCAAAACATGCACAAAACTGCCCATGCATCTAGGCTGAATAAAATCAAACTAGTATGACAACTAGAGCATCTAACTAATAATAAAATACTGTTAATTTTAAACTGGATTATCATACTGTAATCCTACACTGCAAATTCAACAGAAAGCAATTTCAACATGTATCACAGATTTACTTAACATAGTTCTTTTTTCTTTTCTTAAGACATGACTTACAATGACAAAAAACGCAAGGCCAAATATTTTATCTGTAGTATAAAGATGTATAAACGTGTAATATTGGACCGATACATAATCTGATGCTTTTCAGTGACAGGCACATACAAATTTATAGCAATGGGTATAATCCCATTCCATTGTCATCACTCGATGTTCTTGAGTCATACTTTCCATTCTGACTACACCTCCTTACCCCACACTGTAACATTTTTCCTCTGTGACACTGTAAACCCAGCTATTTGGAATTTTGTAAATAATCATGTCATTTGTGAATATTAATATGATTCATATGCTTGTCTTACAAATGTAAGAAAACTATATATGTGTATATTAAACTACTGGTGCAGAAATTTGTGCTGAACAGGGTTTGTACAGTACTGAGTGTCAGGAATGTGTCCAGAGTGTACCCTACTGGAAAAGAACAAAAATGTATATAAACTATATACCTATGCAAATGTATACTTTAAAAATAGAAGATAGAACATACAGAGCTAACTTGCAAAGCTTCAAGAAAATACGTTGAAATTGTTTTACGATTGTTATCTCTTAGTTTAAGCGAAGCAGACACAATGTCTAGTGCTAGAGGTTTTTCTATTTTCTTGAAACAGAATTAATTACTAGGTTTCAAATGCAAAAGTGTTTTATTGTTTTATGACTTCCAAGTTCTGAAAACTTCTGAGAGACATGTACTTCTCACACAGAGATGTTAAAATTCTGTTAATATTTGTTAGCCTGTGAACTGAAGGCAGGTGACAAAGAGTGATATCATCCAAGCTGAGCCAGCAACAATGCCTGAGATTAATTTAAGAACTCTCTCAGAGAGAAAGACTGGGCATTTTGTATCTTGTCTTGGACCTAGAAACATCCATCATCATGACTTCTGCCTGCATGTTGTCTGTAAGTAAGACTTAGGGTATAGTATCTCTCTTAGATATAGATAGGAATGTAGTAAAATGAGTTTAGATGGTTTCTGTATTTTTATTTGAGACTGTCCTGCAATGTTGTTTTAAAATATTTCCTGTAATTCTGAACTCTGTAGTTACTGCATTGATTGAGTATTATCTTGCTCTTTTCTTATTTATTATTAAATATATTTAAACCTATCTTTGTGGCTGATATTTGTGAGACATATTTAAGCTCATAGCATACTTGCATATGTACTTGGTGACACTGTACAGTCCACTCCTAAATAGCCTTGGTCTTGATTAAACTTACCATTTGGATAATAGTAAAATTTCACAGTAGGCTGGTCACCCTTTGTTAAGGGCCTTAAGTAGCTGATAAGGAGGGGTTGGTGGCAGCGATAAGTACCTTATAGTCTGGGCAGAAGGGGGCATAGCTAGTAAACCTGAGCCAGCCTTTGCCAGGTGTGTGTGTGTGTGTGTGTGTGTGTGTGTGTGTATATATATATATATATATATATATATATATATATATATATATATATACTTGTCATCCTCCCATTGTGTACGTTCCAAACTGTTGCCAGAGGTGAAGACTGAGGCTCCTTGATTACTGGACCAGTGCAGGGGCATCACATATTAATTGGTGGCAGTGGTGGGATATCCACATCACATATTAATTGGTTGACAGTGGGGAGTTAGCACATCACATATTAATTGGCTTGTAATGCAGTGGATATGGAATTCCTGTAGCCTGTGTACAGTGATCACTGAAGCTGTCTGTACTCTCAATTAGACACATCCCTCACGGTTGCCGGAGGTGAGGATTGAGGCTCCTTTATTACTGGGCCAGTGCAAGGGTGTCACATCCTCTAATCCATGTTTCTATGATGGTAGAATCACTTTGATCTCCAGCTGTTGTTATTAGCACTACTACAGGTATTAAGCATTTTTCTCACTGCTGAAATGCTTCCATCTGCAATGGTCTCCCTCAGCCCCTTCACTTGCCCCTATTCCCCCGTTTTTGAGTGCTGTGCTATTGGATGGATTCATGTGGACTCCTAACATGTCAGTAATACCTCCCCCTGAGGCTGTGAACACTACAACATCTGACTGGTTGAGAAGGAAAAAGACAAACATGCTGATTGGTTGAGAAGAAAAAAACAAATATGGAGCAGAGTAACCTGGCAGCATCATATATGTTGCTCTGGTATGTTGGGGATTTTTTTCTTAAGCCCTAACAGGGCAGTCAGGTTTGACCTCATGTGCTTTACTCCAGATAGCTTTCCACCCCCCCCATGCCTGACTCAATGGCTGTAAGCTATGCGATTACAGTACTACAGTCACCATTGAGGGACTGCTGCATCCTAAACAGAAAGCTCACCCCCACTTCTCTAAACAACAGTATAAGAAAACTTGACTCAAGGATTCTGATGAATCATTTGAATAAACTGTTTTATATTGGTAGATGGATGAAGGATGAAATGACACTCTCAGATTTCATGTATGAAATATGAAATGATTTATATTCTAATCTAATACAGTTACATATAACTTACATGTACAATTGGTTAAAACGTATGCGATGAGGCAACACTGCCTTATCTATGTATTTATTTTTTTTTATTCTTTGACCCTATTGTCTGTTGATCTTCAACCCCATTCTTTGTCCATCAGCCTGTTCATTTCTTGTCACTGAGGTGGGGATTGAATGAGAGGGGTTATTATTCAGACAGTCATTGGGGTGGTTCATGGCTTTTGTCATACTTTTCTCCCAGCCTGAACCTGCATGGATCCAGTGTAAGCAGTATGAAGGGTTGTGAGTGGAAGGCATCTCTTCACTTCCACAAGAGCCTTTTGTCACAGGCATAAGGTATAGGGTTTGATTCTTACCTTTTAAGGAAATTGTCTAGGTTTAAAATGTTCCATAAGGGCATCTAGTTTAGTACCTACCTATGAAACAATGAACCTTCACGCAGCCATACCTGTGTGCTATTAGTGGTGGTCTTCTCAGTCTCTACTAGAGAAATTATGTTACTCAGTACATCTCGGTAATTGCAAACCCCTCTCAATACCAAGAAGTTTACTAAGACTCTTCACTCATACCCCCCTCTCTGCTTGGTTCCTCCATTGCCAGGGCTGCTAATCGAATCCTGCTCACCTGGGTCACGGGGATCATCCATCTGCACTACTGAGCCTGGTCATTATATTGGCTTATCATTCATAATAGTAATAAAAACACTCATCCTAGACTGCACAAGGGATTTCATAATCTTCATGTCAAGTTAGAGATTCAATGTATCCAATACAAGGGCATGCTTAAGAATTTCTCTGCCAAGGTATTTCATGGAATTACCTACACATCTGATGGGTGCTTAGCTCCTAAGAACTGCTGCACCTCCACAAAATACACAGTGAGAGCTTATATTTGCTACAATTCAAGGTGTACCTGGAGAAAACACTAAAGGAAGTGAGGCAGCTCCAGATATCACAAATAAAGATCTGTTGAGAAGCAACACTTACCAATACATCATTTGCATATTGCACATCATATTTAGGCCACATATCAATGCAAAGGTCATAGAACTAGGTCAAAACAGGGAATACTGCCTTAGTGGTTCATTGTACTAGTGGAAGGACAGATAGACTCCCAGTCAACCCACAGTTTATGGCTTATATAAACTTATTAAAAATCAGCTGGTGGAAGCTCAATCCTTTGAATGTTTTTCACTAAAGTCTGTTCTTATCACTGAATGATCTATTAATTAGAAAACCATCATTACAATAATCCTAATTTGAGCACTTATTTGATATATTACTAATGCAAACAACATTTTTGCAGAGGAGCAAATTCTTCCTCACCTGACCATGCATTCTGCTTGTTTATAACTCCTCCTCAATACCACCTTAGAGAAGAAGGCTTGCATGGAATTCACTCTTCACCAAGTCTTTGAAATCTTGGAGTTGTTATACATAACTAAAAGGTTTCGACTTAGCTTCCTGAAAACACTTTTTCCACATATTTCATAAATATGTATTTAGACAGTCATTTTCCATGATAACTTGTAGTTTGCTGCATTTTGGTTACTAAAAGCATTATTAAAGTTTCTCCACAGTGAATTATATTTGAAGTAAACTTCAGTGAGTTCTGTTTCAGTAAGTTCAAGTAAGCCAACAGAATGTCACTGACCTCATATAATACCTTCAACACCTCACAAAACCCTTGGAGAAGCTAGGCACTCCCAGACACTTCAATAAAATTCCCATGAAACAAGGTGAAATACAGAGCTAACATCAACATTAATAAATGTTGCTTTTCTATGTCCACTGACTGCATACTTATCATATTTGTTTTATTTTATTGTTTATTTCTTAGGCTGGAAAGTGGAGTGGCCAATAAATGTTTTTCAGCCAAGACTCAGGCCAGAGGAGCAGAATAAGAATATGTGTGATTAAGTAAAAAGTGTACCCAGAACAAGTTAAAGTGTCAGTCAAGTATCTGACATTTGTAATACTTCAGTGAAATGGTTACCCAGCGTCAGCTGTTGTCAGCAGAATGTTTACATAGTGTTAACTAATACACCGAGTCCTGACACTAAATGAAAGCCTCATGTATCAATATCACTTGAAATAAAAAAACTCTTTATAAACAGCTATATGAAATTTAATTAAAGCATCATTAGAGATTAAGAATATAAACAAGACAGAGAAGAGATTAATAAAATCAGGCAACATGGAGCATAACGTTTGTTGGCATCTGCTATACAAATGGTTATTTGTGTTACATAAACAGAGGAAATAATGCTTCTTTGATCCCTTATATTTGCATTTTGTTTAGGTACTGACCTTCCAGTGTGCTATTCTCTCTATTAATTCATTCATTCATTCACTCATTTTTTTTCCAATACTGGATTATCTTATTTGGGTGAGATTGTACTGCATGCCAATAACCAAAGGAGGTTAGGCAGGGAACTAGCTGCAGATCAGACACCAGACAAATTTATAGGTGCGCACGTGCACACACACACACACACACACACACACACACACACACACACACACACACAGACACACACACACAGACACACACACACACAGACACACACACACACACACACATACACGCGCGCAACACATACATGCACGCATCACTCACCACCTACACACATGGACACACACAGACACATACACAAGCACGCACACACCCTATACATATATATATATGCATACATACACACACACACACACACACACGCACAAACACACACCCTATATATTCACACACACAAACACACACCCTATATATTCACACACACAAACACACACCCTATATATTCACACACACACACACACACACACACACACACGCACAAACACACACCCTATATATTCACACACACAAACACACACCCTATATATTCACACACACAAACACACACCCTATATATTCACACTCACACACACACACACCCTATATATTCACACACACACCCCCACACGCTTACACTGCACTTACATGTAATACCAGTTTGAGAGACATCAATTAAACTAATATCATCTTTTTGATGGACCCTGCTAAAAAATGATGGGGCACAGGAAGGACAAGCAGAATCTGTACAGAAGGCACCCCAGGGGAGAAATTAAAAGAAAGCTATGTATTGAGAGTGAGTAATGATAACCTAGCACATCTCTAACTTATAATTCTTTTAAATATAAACAAGCAATATATATTAAGAAACCACTCAAGTAAATAAACAAAAAGATTATACGGGTCATTTCGCTCCTAAAATGCAAATGCTTATCAAGGGAATGTTTGCACAATAAACATGCAGAGTTCCACATATGCACAAAATTAGGATTTCTGCTAAATGAATCCAGACGCATGGATGCTATGAGTGATTTACTTTACCAACCATACGCATCTCAATCGAGTGTTGTAGTGTTTCAGTGATAAATGTCTTGTTTCACCTCAAACCATTTCAGAACAGTGGGAGGCTGATTTATTTCCCATTTTCTGCTTATAGATTTTAATGCTGTTGCCATTAAGTGCACCAAAAGTTTATGAATGATGTATGAAAATGTAATGGCTGAAAAATTAAGACGGAGCACACTTCAGAGAAGGGGATGACTAAAAAACATAACATATCATTTCCAGAATCATCTAATTAATTGCAAGCTAGACAGAGAAAATAAACAAACATGCCAAAAAGATGTGGATCCAAGTCAATTTTTAAGTATGCTGTAGAGCAAATACTTAGCATCTGAGCTTGAAAAGCTATGATTTAAAGGTGTTACTTTTAGGTTTCACAATGCGCTTCCCATTTATATATAAGATGTACCAAGGGAGAGAATATGTCATTCTTTTAATCTGAAGTATTTCATGTCTAGACACAGATGTAAGTGTGCTACTTTCTACTTTTGTTGGCTGACAGCATTATTACATGATAGCTGTGAGTAAATAATGAAGTTGAATGGTGCAGTGGCAGTGCTGTCGACTCACAGCCTGAGGTTCTCAAGTTTGATTCTTGGCTGGGGTGCCTTCTGTGCGGAGTGTGCATGTCCTCCTTGTGTTTGTGTGGGTTTCCTCCCACATTACAAAGACATGCATCTAGAGTGTTTTGCTAGGAAGAGGAATGCAAAAGCAATGCATGTTCTAAATTAGCATCTACTATTATTTTAATAAAATTCAAAAGCTCTAAACACATTTCCTTATACATTTTAGTGTTCTACCTATTGGCTTAAGCACAAAAAAGCTTTAAATCAAGGAAAATGAGTATTCGTGCAAATAACCCAAGAAATAAAACAAGCATTTTGTTTGGAGGCAATTCCTCCTGTACTCCCCAATTTACAGGGCGTCACCCCCATTCCCTCCTTACTTCAGTCAGATGTTTAGAAGCAACAATCATTCATACAGAAAAGAAGATCATTCTTTTTGACAGTAGCCATCAGTTTTGGACCTGAATTACCATACATATTCTGAGTTTAAATACATTGTTGCAAAAAAAGTGAGCAATAATATGGTAAGCAAATAACATCTTCAGCTCACAAACTCAAGTTAACCTTACCATGAGCAACTGCATTCTAAGCAAGACAAACACGATCCTTGGAAAAAATGCAGCACCATTTTGTTTTATTTATTTATTTATAAATAGATGGATGGAAGGTTTAGTAACCAAAATACCCTACTAGGCTGTTTCCATGTTTTCATTTTCAGAGGGAGCTGAGAGAGACAATTTCTACATTTTAAGTTATATTAGAAGAGTAAACACAAGTGCTGGGATGCCTTCTGTGCAGAGTCTGCATGTCCTCCCTGTGGTTGCGTGAGTTTCCTCTGGGTGCTCCGGTTTCCTCCCACATCCCAAAGACATGCTGTAGGTGGATTGGACACTCTAAATTGGCCCTAGGAGTGAGTGTGTGCATGTGTGTGCCTTCTGTGGAAGGTTTGGTGCCGGGCGGGCAACTCAACACTGTAAAACTCTACTGCCATTCATGAGCGGACAGGTGATCTGCTGTGGCGACCCCTAACCGGGAAAAGCCAAAAGAAGAAGAAGAGTAAACACAAGTACAAGCCTCATATTATTTTACAGGTGATGCTGTTATGTGCAGCAATAGAAACAACATGATCACAGGGTAAAATTTCAAAGCACACCACATAAACTCGGTGTATTAAAATAGTGAATGTTACTAAAACAGCAAAGATTTTCTTGGTGACATGGTAGTTTATATGTGCTTTGTTTCAAAAAAGGGGTAATTTGCTTTCACTGAAGCCGCCTTTGGCTGTTTCTGTTTAGGAGGCTGTTAAGACAATGAAATCTGTCTTATAGGTTCATAGGTAAGTACTAGGCTAGCAGAGACTCCTGACCATTTTAAGCCTAGTTAGTTTCTCTTCTTGTGCACCGAATAACCCATCCCATTTGTTTATACTTTGGATTTACCCATCCTATGGTTAATATAACCCTTAATGTGAATAACTGAGATCATACCATAGATAATTTGAGAAGACCTGTGCATTGGATAAAGCATTTAGGACCTGCATCTGTCCATTAGTAGTACAGGTGGCCATCCTGGAGTAATTTTCTGTTTTCCAGTCATAGATCTAAGATGTGCTTGAAAACAGAAAGGGATGAACTTTGTTTTATGTAGATGGTAAGTCTGTTCCATAACAGTGGTATCGTCTGCGAATTATACCTGTCCCTTCAAGCTGTTCTGTTAGTGTTGCAGAAAAGGTTTAGATTCCTAAGTCAAGTATTTCTGATGCCATTTAATTTGCTGATGTGCAGTAATTCCATCAGTAATGGGATACTACTGCATATGTATATATGTGTGTGTGGGGGTGCGTGGGTGTGTGTGTATTTGTACACTCACACACAGTTGTGAGTGTAGCATCCTGCTCATGAATAGGTCTTACAAACGGATGAGTTTTCATCACCATAGTTGCCTATCCATGCACTCTACTTTTTCATAAGGGCATTTTCTGGTTTAGTAGTGTCAGTAAGACATGATTTTGCCACTGACATTTCTCATGTGGACAGCATCAACTGTTCGGTAGCATTTAGACATAAATCAGGTTTCATTCACCATTAATGCTGAACTCCATGTATAAATGAACCAGGCCCTATGCTGATATGTGCAATACTGACTGCATTACATCAGTTGTAGTCACATTTTTGCAATTATGGAAAATGAGTCTACTCACAGGGTCAGTATCTGTTGTCCTAAATAGAACATTTGACCAAGCTTATCTTGTTTTTTCACTTGAAGACTGTCCATGTATGCTTTTTTAAATGGACCCATGGCTACACTGGATTAATCTTCTAAAGGATGCAGCTTTTGAAGTGTTGGTTTGAAAGAACTACTCCTGTTCTGTGGTGCAGATTCCTGGCTGAAAAATCTAAACTGTCATTATTAAAACCCTTTTCCCTGGAGTTTACAGGCTTAATTCTTCCACCCTCAACAGTCATCTTCATTGCGTTGCCCGTTACCGTCTTCTCCACAATCACACAACCAGACCTTGCAGGGTGGTGATGCACATGTGCTAGAGGTCATGACCTTGTGTGCAGCTTGTTCATTGAAAGAGAGCTTTTTGTTATTTTAAAACAACACTGATAAACAGTTTTCATTAACTGTATTACATTTCACAATCAGAATATAGAATCAGTTGGGGTTGCCTCTTGTCACCCAGCTCTATCAGCTAAGCAAACTTTATTGCCATGATAATTAAGCCCTGCTTCCCACGCTGTTCACCTGAGCCACACTTCTAGCTTCTATGTCACTACTAATGCTGATTAGCACAAGACACCACTGAATGTTTATCTTCTTTTTTCTTTTAAAGATTAATGACAATATAAAACTATCAGTGTTCTGCTATACTAAACCTGCAATTTTCTGTTCTGATTCACTCCCAGAAACAGACTCATAGAGTCGTAGATTTCCTTATTGAGCTTATAACCTGCTGCCATTTAAGAACCATTACTGCCTTAACCTCAGTCTTATATTTTCAACATATCTATATCTAACTATTGCTATAACAATAAGTATTTATATCTATCTATTTATTTATGTATCTGTACATACATACCTATGTAGGTGTATATGAGTGTATAAACACTGCCTGACTACACAAAATCACAAAATAAATGATCCAAAATGAGTGAATACACCTTTATCGAAAACATAATAAAAATAGTGACTCATAAATACCAAAGTCCAAGCAAAAAGCCCTGTCTACTAACTAACCAAACAAATAGAAAACAGCTTCCATATGATGGACTGTGCCCTCACACACCTGTCATTTCAAAGATACCAAACTCTGAGATCATACAACAGCAGGGAAAGGACATATTCCCAATCCTTAAATGTGACACCATCAATTAGAACCATGTGTCCGACCGACATAGTATACATTTGGCCACAAATAGCTAAGACAACATCGGATGCCCCCTACCACTTAATAACTGCAACCTTCACCATACTGACATTATTTAAGAAACATACACAATCCCACCCTTCATTCAGTACTGGAATTATTGGCATTACACACACACACACACACACACACACACA
Organism: Protopterus annectens; assembly: GCF_019279795.1. Classification (NCBI taxonomy): domain Eukaryota; kingdom Metazoa; phylum Chordata; order Ceratodontiformes; family Protopteridae; genus Protopterus; species Protopterus annectens. The sequence goes on along the minus strand of NC_056750.1, from coordinate 193,724,255 downwards.
CACACATACACACACAAAAAACTCATGGCAAATCCAATAATAAATGAGTACAGAAAATAACACTACAAACTATCCCCAGCTCACAAACTACCCAAACCCTGACCCTTGCCTAATCACATTCCAAGAAAAGTAACAAAACAGTAAGCAAAATTACATCCATGTCAAATAGTTGAGTTATGGTACATCGGCTACTTGTATTACAAAGACAAACTTGTACCCTTGAAGGATCCATAATAAAACCCATTCTGAGATTCACAAAGTGTAATTTCAATGCAAAATGTTTTACTTGCTGTGACATCCAGGACTACAGCCTGTCAAAAAATAAATTTAATCATATGTATGAGTGTTTCAAAGAAAAGTATCAGATTTTTATTAGACTAAATTTGAGAGACAAAAAATTATCACAGTAAATGAAAGAACGTAAGATATCCATATTTTTTTGTGGAATTGTCTGATGGGAATATGGTGAGTCCAAGAATGAAATACATTTGTTGCCTCCCTTGAGAAAACATATCCAACAAGGAATTAATCATTAATTTTTCTGTGGTTTACTGGAAAAGCTCTTGAAGTTGCAAAGTATCCCCTAATGACTAATCGTGCTTAAAGCTCCATCATACGTAACTGGATAGGAAGAAGATGTCATAAAAAAGAGATGAGAACAATCTTCCTTGGAGCGCTTCCTGTAATGGACATCAGGTCTACTGGAAAGAGATCAGAGGTAGAACCGTGCTGTCTTCATGGTTACAGTAGTCGTATCATTGCATCAACAAGGATTTTGGAATGAACCTCAGTGATGATGATGGAAAAAGAGTCTAAAATTAAGTCTTCAAAAATGTTATGTTATTTAATAACATAAATTAAAGTGAGATAAAAAAGGCTTTGCATATAGAAACTGGCTTTCTTGGACACCCCATGCAACCATGTCAGGACACCATAGGGAACACAGACAACATTAGCAGTGTTAGCAATGTCGGGAACATCAAGAAAATGAGGGATGTGGTGTCCCATGTGACAGCTGTAGAGTGCAGCATTACTTCCAACCAGTCAGGGCTAAACAGCAGAATGTGTGTGTGTGTGTGTGTGTGTGTGTGTGTGTGTGTGTGTGTGTGTGTGTGTGTGTGTATGTGTATGTCTAGACACACATTTAGATAGCAGACAGATATTAAAGGGTATGGAGGTTTCCCCAGAAGCATTGTTTTGAAACCTTGAGAGTGACCCAGTTTTGAGCAATAAACTCCCAAATTTCTAGATGGTTTGAGGTAAAATAATCATGTATTAGGTAAATTAAATGCAATTATTTATAGTACACCCAAAATACTATTTTGCTAGCAAACCGAATTTGGCCATTCCGAAATCCAAAGCTATCTGAGCTGACATGATTGCCTAAATTCTCCATTCTAATGCCTTTGTCTTGCCTTTCATATCAATCATATATATATATATATATATATATATATATATATATATATATATATATATATATATATCTGCCATTCTTTATTAAAGGAAGATAATAAAAAACAAGATACAGTACCATGTACATGAAATGAATAGATGGCACTGAAAAATGTTTACAAGGCTGAGTCCTTAAAATTAAGCCCTTTGAAAAGTGGATAATTTGATCCTTATGACCGGAGAATTGTATATTGTTAAGTGTTATGAGTTATTGAAAGTTCATAAGGATTACACTATACTTCCAGTGAATAACAGTACTGAGATTTGGGTGGATTTATATCAGCTAATAATGGGGAGGGGGGGGTGAAGGTACATTTATTTCTGTAAAATATCTAGACCACCTTTTACTTAGTATTCATATACTCCCTCCTTTTATAGGCTCGCCAAAGTTAAGAAAAAATGCAAAAATCTAACCAGCAGGCCCATAGTTTCCAGAATTAATTTGCTACAGAATAAAATAAGCATTTTTTGACAGTTATTCACAATGGGAGGTTACATTTTTGTCTTCATGTATTAGAATTTCGGGCTAATTATTGGGTCTTTTGAATAGCTTTACTTGGTAAGAGGACTAATTTATTGTTACAGTGTATGTTAATTGTGTATATACATACCCAGGACAATATGATGGACTTAAAGAAGTCAATTTTTTTTTACTTGAGATAGATCTTTGTGATGCCCATATATAAATTCTTTACATTTGATGGCAAGGTTTATTTATAGACAAATGAAACAGTAACAGGGTTACTTATGCTCCAGCCAATTTAAATCTATTTATGGAACAATTTAAAGAGGTCTTCATTTATAATTATTATTATTACCCAACAGACATAAAAGCATACTGTTATAATGTTGATGACTGGCACTGTCTCCCTTTTGCTTCTTATATTTAAGTCTATTGGTACTGGATTCCTCTTGCTTTGATTATTTCCCTTTTTTTAGCTATTTCTACAGAATTTTTGTTTAGCTATGTAATAACTCTCTGTGTTATGTTATTCTCTATGACCGTACTTGTAAAAATATGTATATTAATTATGTTTAAAGTTTAAGTTGAGTCTTAATAGTCAAAAATCCTTTTTAACTATCTTTTCAAAATTTCATTACTGTATTTGGAGCTTTTCTCCCCGGGCCTCTGCTGAAAATGGACATATATCCAGTTGGACTTTCCCAGTCAACAAATGTAAAATATAATAAAATAAAATAAAATAAAAAATAATGATTTCATGTTTGTCTTCCAGGGATAAATTTCAGACTTCTTAGGCCATCTACGACCAAATGACTGGGACATTGGTTGCACATAAACTGTAAATAAGAGAGAGATATGTTACCTGTATCTAAAAATGTATACAGGGAGGGCTAACTCAAGACAGATCTCCTTAGGAATGAAACTGAATGAAACATTTCTTTATTCATTCAGTGAATACTTTCACAGAATGAATTTCTGAAGTCCAAATTCATTTGGTATTCCTTGTAGATTTTTTGCTTGGGAAATATAGTCGTAAGTTATTTTTGAAATTGCTTAGTTTAGACAGCTCAAAAAGAATTAAGAGATTCCATGTTTCTTACAAGTCTAATAATGCAATTTGTACTGAAAAGCATGGTGGCATTTAGCTTTTTTTTTTCATAAGGTGTGGAACCACTTGCTGTCAAGACTGTTAAAATACAAAACCCATTAGAATGTTCTTTTGCAGCCATCTACATTTTAAAGAGCATAGAAGCTTCCAGTAATATTTCATACAGGGCCTTGTGAAGTACAGAGGACCATATGGTGCACGCCAATGTTTTCCACTGAGTGATGTACAGTTACATTTTTTTTTCTTTTATTTACTTTATTTTATTTGTCAAGTAATAATAAAAAAGAACACCTTTGTCAGCAATTGCCTTCAGCATAAGTTACTGGTACACTACACCTATCAATCTGAGGAGATATAGCTGCAAAAATTAGAAGTAAATTTTAGCCTGGTACCTAACCGTTTTCGAGACTGTTAAAAATTAAATGACTACTTGCTCATATCTGGAATAGTATGTGACAGGAAAGTAGAAATATTTTTTAAGTGTGCCCTGCCTTAAGGAAAAGCTCATTATTGTTTTAAAATAGAACACCTTAATCTATAGCAGTATGAACCATTAATTACTTTATAATGTATTTGCATTGTAATGTTGAGACTTTTTTAACCTTCTCAGTGGGCCTTTGTGAGTGTTGTTCTATGTTTTTCTTTAATTCATTCCCTGCACTTAAGGCATTTACTCAGACATACTCTTTGATTAGTTAAGTCATTGAGTTATTTATTATTTATGCTACTTTTCTACAAAGTAATCAAATCATTTAAAGCTATTGTGGCTGAAGGACCAATTCCTGGAATGATGATTTTATAAGAATATTTGTTATTAAAGTTGACTTTTTAATTTTTCTGTCCGAGTATCCAAACGTGTGCAGTTAAATAGCTTTTTTTGGTCATAGCAAGTCTGGTTGATACTGAAGAGGAAGTGCTCATTGTTTTCTGCCATCCACTGTCCCTAGATATTTAATAATAGTGCTTTATGACTGAGCATTTATCTTTTAATTTATATGTATTTTGCCAAGTATTGTGAAGCAATGCTGACTGATATTAAGTGTAATATTGTTACTGCTGTACTAGATGCGTACTTTGTGCAGACCATTTTGATGAACATTTGTATCTCTTAAAGAAGGACTTATGTAATCCAGTTTGCACTCATCAGCATATCTGGATATTGATAGCGTACTCCCCATTTTTATATTAGCAGCATAGTGGGCCCTATAAAGTGTTTTGTGGGAAGCTGTCACTGGGATAGACAGGTAACCCCATCACAACACTGACTTGTTGTATTCTGCTGTTTAAGCTGTAATTTCTCTTTTGAATTATGAATAGATTTGTACTTAATGTATTTACATTATCAGTTATTCACTTATGTGGAATAGTAGGAACTGCTTTAGTAAGAACATGATAAGCACCATGCACTGCTAACAAGGGATGACGTTAGGTAAAATGGAGGCCTATGCAAAAGACTCCTTGGCTCCACTGGACAACCCCACTGACCCAACTCACCTGGTTTCCCTTTACTTCTCTCTATATATACTACCATTTCTTTCTTGTATTTTTTTTCTTTCTTTTTACTGCTTAGCTTACTCTTCAGCTTTTTCTCCCATCATTGTAGCGCTCCATTACTGGCCAATACTGCACCGTAATAACTGTATGTTATGGCTTTTTTCCAACTTTTTGATCTAATGATGGTCTCAAAAAAAAAATCACAAGTGGGGAAAGAGGTTTGGTTTTACCTTCAAGCTATGTTCATAGGTATCCTTTGAATTATTAAGGTAAATTTTATCGGTCTTAAATGTCTTACTTAAAATTTCCTCAATGTGTCTATTAACTTACTGTATTCAAAGCAATCTCCTACTGTAATTACTGATCTGTGCCTTTGCTGTGTATGTGAGACCACTTTGTTCTCCTTTGAAGATTTTTTTTTCTATGTTTTTTTTTCTTTTTTAACTCTGGTATTAAAATAGTTAAGTCCAAGTGGTATAGGGGTACAGACGACACCCCCTTGCAAATAATGTTTTTGCTTGTTTTCTTCTGAATCAGTTCTGTCTAGGTAATTATTTTTGATTAATCGTGACTTGATTATCATAGGAGAATTGAACATGCACAAGTGTATGCCTGTATGTCGAGGAGAGGTTATATAGTATAGGAAGAAAAGACAGAAATTAAAATTTTTCTATACTGAGCACTCCAGAAAAGTTTACTCATTCTAATGGCTTTACATGAGATTCTGAAATCCTATATTTATAGAGAGATAAATGAAATACACAGTTATTGAGATTTTAAATTAAACAAATTTCTGAAAACTGAAATTTTTGCTGTGTATATCAAAATTAAGGTAAGTAATTAAAATACTGCATTCTGAAAAGTGAAATGAATAGTTTTCAAACTCTTTAAGTATGAATGAAAATAAGAAATTTTAGACATAATAGGTACTTACAAGGCTACTGATCTGCAAGGATCTTAAGAAGCCTACCTTACATTGCCATGGCCGTTTTTAGCCCTCATATTTATTTATTTATATTTATTTCACATTTGTTAACCGGGATGGTCGAACTGGGTGCATACCCATTTTCAGTGGAGACCTTAGGAGAAAAGCTACAGTATATGGCAAACATTATGAAAGAAACATGTTTAAAAATACACAGCTGAAAACATACATTGAAACATATATTGAGACATAAGTTGATGCATAGCTTGAAAACAGATACAGAAGCATGAAATGAGGACTAGGATGATTTGATACACAGACTGAAACACTCAGTGAAGCATAAATTAAAACATATGATGATACATCACTTACTTGAGTGAAGCAGAGATATAGAATAGTGGAACAATCTAGGGAGCTAGAGTTGTAAAAACTTTATATTGAGGGTGGGGGCTTATGTAGGGTCCTGGCAGTAGCAGATCCAGATGTTTGAGAGGGTGTCTTTTAGTTCATTTTTGCAACTATTTGTGTGTGTCATACTTCTTACACTGAGATGGAGTCTGTTCCCGGCTTGAGGTATTGAGTATTTATAGACTATTTTGCTGACGTTTTTCTTGGGCTTGTATATATCCAGAAGATGTTGGTCAGAGCTATGGAGTGAATGATTTGGAGTTTAGTAGAAAACTAGAGAAGAGAGGGTGGGCCAGGTAGTGGGTTTGTTGAGGATGGAGTGCATTATGTGAAGTAGTGCTAGAAGAAGTTGTTGGGGGAATTCTAGCCACTGTATTTTTTTTTTAGTGAAAGGCAGTGGTGAGAGGTGTAGCATTGGGTTGTGACAAATCTTGCAATTCTGTTATTAGTTTGTTCAGGCTTGGAGATTAAAGTGGATTGTAAGTTTGTCAGGATAGGAGAGGCATAAAGTAGGAGAGCATAAAGTAGGGTGGGTACAAGGTATGCCTGTGCTAGAGAAAGTATGGCGTCTGTAGTGAGGAATTTTCTGTTCCTGTAAAGCAGAACCATTTTATTGTATTTTTTTGATAGACTGATGAATGTGAAGGCTGTATTTTAATTGATCATCTATTATAGTACCTAGGAGCATTGTGTGAGATTCTACTTTAATGACATTAATGTATTATTAAGTGATGAGATGGTAAACGTAGATTTGTGATGAGAAAGAGATTTTGGAACTAACTTTTTGCATATTAATAGCCTAGAAAAGGGCAGAATCAGGATGTGTTGGGACATTTATTTGTTGCCCTTGTCCATAAGGGATATGGGTGTTAAAGTAAGGGCAGATTTGTGGTTTTGCATCCATTCCTCCAAATTACATTTGAATAGATTAAGAAAAGTACAATGTTTCATGTGGAGTGGAAGACTGTTCCATATAAGAGGTATAAAGGACACTTTCCACACATTTCTCCTGTGCCATCTTTACTCTATCCCCTCCATCTCCTTCACCAGCCTTGCAGTACTGCACTGTGCAACAGCCTAACAAGGATAGCAATAATCTATGCAGTATCCAAACCCTGTGACTGACCCAGCCTGAACCTCCTACAATCAATTCCCCTGTGTGGGTATTCCCCTATAGAATAACAGGAAATACTTTATGTACATGCAGCCTAAAGTAATTAATACTGTATTCAATACTTGTACTGATGCTCCTGTCCTGGCTGTAAGCTAACACATTCTCTGGACCACTCCTGCTGCCTGCCTCTGCTCTCTACATCCTACTTTCTCTCCCTGAATCAACCAGCTCTCTCTAACTCTAAGACCACAGTGCCCTCCTCTGCACATTTCTTTGGTTTCTCCTCCTGAAATCTGCACTCCTCTATTTGGGTGCCTGACCCCTGGTTGGTACTCTAATCTTCTGCTGTACATCACTATTGACCTACCCTGTCTTTTTCTCCCTGTACCTCTGCCCCCCTGCCTTCTCAAATTCATAGCTACTTAACCTTCCTGATTTCCTGATTGTTTCTAGTAGTTTTTCCAGGGGTGTAGCCCCACTATGCTCGGGCTCACTTCGGTCGCCTACCCTACCCCCATTCCCACACACCCCTACATCAATTACACTTACTCTCCATTCCCTCCTCTTCCTGCCAGCTCAGCCTCTCACAACACACTTCCTGCCTGTACTCCTTCCCCATTCACCTCACTTCCTTCCCCACTCAGTTATACTCCCTATACAAACTCTCAATCATCCCCCTAACAATGCAACTCTTCTTCATCTTTGCCACTTTACTACTCTTATACCTTTCAGCCTTAACTTCATTTCACTCAGATCAGTACTGCCTCCCCAGCCTACTTAAAGGTTCCCCCACTTCTACCTCCCACACTAACCTATTAACTACTTCCTACTCAGCTATCTCCCCATCACTCTTTAGTTTCTCCTCGTCCAATTTTCACAAATTTACCCTCCTTCACAACCAATTACCCTTAAACCCAAACCAAAACTCATCTTCCTCCACCTAACTTATACTCCACTCACACATCTTGCAAATAACCTTCTGCTGTCTGGTGACATCCACCCTAACCCAGACCCTCAGTCTTTTCATCATTCCTCCAATCCCACCCCTTCTGCTCTCACCCCTAACCATACCCATACTCTGATACAATAAACTTCTGCACATAAACACCTGTCCTTATATTCTATAAATATTCTAAGTCTAACTAACAAAATCTCAGAGCTGCATTCCCAGATAGCCCATATAAAAACCCTGACATCTTTGCCTTGTCTGAAACTTGGCTCAAGTCTCACATTACTAACAGTGAAATACTGCCACCTGGTTACAACATCTATCATGCTGATGGATCCCCTAAAAAAGGTGGTGGTGTAGCCATACTCTACTCAGATAGCCTAAACCTGTGTCCTGTCACTATCCCCATCACCAACTTCCATTCTGATGAACTTCTCATCCTAAACTGCCATCTAAACCCACACAAGAAAGTTGCTGTCACCTCCATCTACATCCCCCCTGGGAATAATATACCCACTCTCGAAAATATCCTATCCTGGTTTAGCCACATCTTAGACTATGAAACTCTCATTCTTGGTAATGTCAGTATAGACTGGTCCAAACTTACTAGTACCTCCCCACAATCCAGTATCAACTTACATGGTTTCCATCAACTGCTTACATCCCCTACATCTTCCAGCTCCACCATTGACTGGATATTCACCAACTCTCCCCACCTCTACCATGGCCCAGGTACCCTACCTGACTCCTTAAGTGATCGCTTCCCCACCTCTATCCTCATACACACCTCCCAGGCACACAAACCCCACCTATATAGAGACTGTTGTAAGCTCTCTAACTTCAATAATACCCAATTTAACTCCATACTATCTAGTTTTGACTGGTCCTTCCTTAAACACATCCCTCTTGATGATGCTGTCAGTAAATTTAACAGCATTTTTCTAGATACCCTTAATTCCATTGCTCCCTCCAGGAAAATTAGAATTAAATCAAACTATGCTCCATGGCTCTCCAAAGATCCCTGTTCATTAAGAAATGTATATAAGTTAAAATGTGTACATATAGAAGTGAATGACAAAATGATGTTAAAACATGATCAGTACTAAAACATTAAATCCCGTGCTCAAACAGAACTGAACCTTTATAATAGTAATAAACTGAGTGTGATAAAAATATGTGAGCAAATAAATAAATAAAACGCTCACAATCAATGTAAATAACCCCACCTCTAGTGGGTATGTATAAAATCCAATCTGAAATAAACACTACAATCGGGCCATCCTAAGCTTGAGGACACTACTAATATTGTCTTACCAGCATCTAGTCTCAATTGCCACAACTCGTGGTATTCTAGTGTTGTCTCCCAGTCACCACCTCGGGCATCTGGTGTTACCTGTTCTAGCACCATGAATTTAATTTCCATGTTAGGACAAAATAAGGAATGTTTAAAAAATGCATTGGATTCTCTAGCTTTAGAGACATCATAGAAATGTTCATAAATCTTTCTCCTAAGGGGTCTCTCAGTTTTTCCTATATAGAAGCTTGAACATACTGTACATAACCCTAGGTAGACAACCCCCTTAGATGAACAATTGAAATAGCAACTAGCTTTGTAAAGGTACTTTCTAGATGGAATAAATAGGGTTGAATCATTACAGATGGCCAAACATTGTTTGCAGGCCCCACATTTAAAAGTGCCCGGTTTGTGTTTATACACATTTTAACTTATATACATTTCTTAATGAACGTTTTATTCCAACTATGGTTGTGTTTACGACATCAACATTCAGTATGTATCTTTAATGTTTGTGGATGAGTCTTAAACACAAATTTGTTGAAATGATTTTAACAGGTTAATTGATTAATTTGACCAAGTGGTTTTTAGTACTATTATATAAGCTAGACCATCTGGTTATTTGTGCAACTTGATAAAGCTCGGTACTACACCGAGAGAAAGCGCTTGTTTCAAGGGTGGTGTTTGTATCCAATAAAAGAAAATACTCTACCCTGGCAACCCTAATAGCCCCTCACCCTACCCAGCAAATCTCCTCTAGAAATTGCTACCCTACTCAACAAACACTTCATTGACACTATCCAAAACCTCACTCCCTCTAATACTAACACTGCAACTACCACTACCCTCATCAACCCCCATAACCAGAATCTCTTCTCATTTAAACCTGTGTCAACTTCTTACATTACATCCCTTCTTCTAAAGCTTAAACCATGTTCTCCCTCTACTGATAACCTACCTCCTACATTTCCTCAAACTTGCTGCTGAATCTATAGCCTATCCTATATCCATTCTCATTAAGAGATCTATACAAGAAGCTATGGTTCCTGCTATCTGGAAATCCTTCTTTACTAATGCACGACATAAGGGTGGCAACTCCACTGATCCATCTAACTATCTTCCCATTGCCATTCTTTATCCTATCTCCAAGATACTCGAGAAATGCATTCACTCACAACTTCTCAACCACTTCCTCCAACACAACCTTCTCAATCTCACTCAGCATGGTTTCCGTCTCCACCACATCATATCCACTGCCCTCCGCTCTTTCACTCATACCATAGCCAAAGCCCTTGATAAAAATCAACTAATATCCTGCCTCTTCCTTGACCTTTCCAAAGCATTTGACACAGTCTCTCACCCTATACAACTTTCTAAATGATCTAACCTCAACCTGTCTTCTTCCCCCCTTGCCTGGTTCTCCAGCTGTCTCTCAGGTAGGCAGGAAACTGTCAAATGGCTTTCCTCCTGCTCTTCCTTTATATCTGTTCCAACAGGTGTTCCTCCAGGCTCTATCTTGGGTCCTCTCTTATTCTACATCTTTACTGACGAACTCTTTACCTCTTGCAGACAATCTTCTCATACAATATGCAGATGACTCGACACTCATCTCAATCTCGAGTAGTATCACAGACCTTCTCACCCTTACTCAAAACTCCTTTCTATCCACAGAGAAATGGTTATCTGACAATCTTCTTATCCTTAACCCAAAGAAGACCAAGCTCTTGCTCTTTCTTCTCTGCTCACTTTCCAACCATAAATCTACATTTACTATAACATCCTGCAACAACACTATCATAAAACCTGAACCACATACAAAACTGTTAGGCATCAGTATTGATGACAAACTCAAATTTAACTTACACTTACTGCAAGGAATTAAAAAAACACCCCAGCAACTTGGCTTGCTCTATTGCAACAAAAGATTTTGGACTCCAAATGCTATACTCTCCTTAGCACAGTCCTTCCTCCTGCCCACACTTTTCTATGCAGCCCCAATACTAACCAATATACAAGCTACTACCATGAACAAACTGCTACAAACTTACCACAAAATTGCAATATTCATTACAAGCTCCCCCTACAACTCGCATCACTGCCTTGCCCTGAACTCATTACAATGGCACGAATTCCCTCAACTAATGCTACTTTCTCAATTTCAGGTTATTCACTCAATTCTATACAGGCCTTCATCCTATCCAGCTCTCATTACGTTTTTATCTACCTACACCCCTTCTAGAACCCTCCACACCTCTAAACAACAACTTCTGAATGTAGATCATCCAAAGAAGAACACAGGCAAACTACAATACAACTGCTCAATAGCCCACACTTGGAACAAACTTCCTCTACACATACACTCCATCATACACCCTGCACACTTTAAAAACTAACTCAAACATTAGCTTCTCAATACCAAATCATGTTCCTGCTTAGAACCTACCTACTTCTCCCCTTTATCCAATGGTGTTCTTCTCTCTGAACTGAAAGCATCTATACCATCCTAGGAAGCTTAGGCAAGAAATCTGATCACTTGTATATAACTTATTTGATCACTTGTATATA